>NC_056750.1:794931448-794941448 GCF_019279795.1 Protopterus annectens
TTAGTACTGGATGTGAAAATATAGGAGGATCCATGTTGTAATGAGCTGAAATAGCTGAAGCGTGGATCTTAATAGATAAAAAGGAAAGGCCTTTGTGCAACATCTCAGTTAAATATTGCAGAATTTAAAGAATATTTGGGACAAGAGGATTTTGGCCTTTAGCCTGGTTCCAGGCGTAGAATCTTTTCCATTTGTCTGAGTAGGTTTTCCTGGTGCTGGGCCTCCTGGCCTCCAGTATGACATCCATAACAGCTTTAGAGAGAAGTGTTGACTGGTTGTTTAGGCAATCTGCCATGCAGCCAGATTTAAAGTCTTGAGCTGGCGGTGTAGAATCTGATTGTTTTGCTGAGTCAGCAGGTGAGGAATTTGAGGTAAAATCCATGGTGGGCCTTGAGCCATGTTCCTTAGTATTGGATAGCAGTGTTGGCGTGGCCAGTCTGGAGCAATGAGTATCATTTGTGGCCTCTCTAATCTGGCTTTCGGCAGCACCTTTGCCAGAAGAGGCAGTGGAGGAAAGGCATACACTGTTAATGTTTTCCAACTGAATGAGAGGGCGTCCACTTTCCAAGCTAGTGTGTGGTATGCCCTTGTGCAAAATTTCCGTAGTTGGTCGTTTTGGGGGAGGCAAACAGATCTATGTCTGGGCTCCCCCATTTTTGAGTTATCATTGTGAATACCTGTGGATCTAGTTTCCACTCATGACGATCCATGATATTTCTGCTTAGTTCGTCTGCCAATGTGTTTTTCTTTCCTGGCAGGAATTGTGCTTGTAGTTGAACTTGGTAGGTCAGTGCTGTGTTCCACAAGGTCATTGCTTGCCTGCATGCATAGAGGGGTAGGAATGTGTGCCCCCTTGTTTGTTTATGTACCACATCACTGTGGTGTTGTCCGTCTTTATTAGGAGTTGCCCTGGATGTAGAAGGTCCTTGAAAGCTGTTAGGGCATTTTGAACAGCTAGCATCTCTTTTTGATTGATGTGGAGATGCATTTGATCTGCAGACCATTTGCCCTGAATACAATGCCCTGTCATGTGTGCTCCCCAGGCGTAATCCGATGCATCTGTTGTTATTGTTTGCCTGGCTGTGGGTAAGGTGAAAAGGCTGACCCCTGTCGAGGTGACATGCCTGAGCCCACCACAGAAACTCCTATTGAAGGCAGGGAATGAGTGGTATTATTGTTTCCAAGCTGTGGCTGTGTTGAGTCCATACGCTTTTCAGGTACCATTGTAATTTCCTCATATGTAGTGATGCCATGAATCCCAAGGCCTGCAGAATTTTTCTTGCAGGGAGTTGGGTCTTTGTTGCCATCATTTTGAAATATAGAGTCATTTGTCTTTGCTTGTCTGGTGTGAGATAAGCCATCTGGGCCATTGTATTTAAGCTGGCACCCAGGAATATTATGTCTTGTGAGGGCACTAGTTTTGACTTATTTTCGTTTACTGTGTACCCTAGGCAACTTAGTAGGTTTTTTACAAACACCAGATCTTTTAAAAGAATGTCCTTGCTTTCTGCTTGAATAAAGCAGTCATACAGGTATGGATATATATTGAATTCCTCTTAGTCTGGAGTATGCAATTACTGGTGCCAGGCATTTTGTGAAGACCCTGGGCGCAGTAGATAAGCCAAAGGGCAATGCAGAGAATTATTAATGAGTTGAACCTGCTATAAATCTGAGGTATCTTCTGCAATTTTGTCTGATAGGGACATGCAGGTACATCTCCTTGAGGTCCAACATTACTAGCCAAGCCTTCTTGCCCAGCATGGGAAGAAGTTGCTGTAGTGTTAGCATTTTGAATTTGGGTACTTCCAGGTATGAGTTTAGAATTGAAAGGTCCAGAATGGGTCTCCAAGCTTTGTCCTTTCGGGGAACCAGAAAGAGTCTTGAGTAAAATCCTTGCCCTTGCTCCTGTGCAGGAACCTGCTGAATGGCTCTCATGTCCATGAGTGCTGTAATTTGTCTTTGAGCCTCTGCCCATTGATTTGGTGGCAGGTTTGGCATTCCTTTTATCCTTGGTAAAGTGTGAAAGTGGAACCTGTATCCTTGAGATACAATATTTAGGACCCATTTGTCTTTTGTGATGATGTGCCGATGTGCCAGTTGCCTGCAAAATGTGCAAGTTTGCCTCCCAAGAGAGCTGCCAAGAGGGATTTGCTTGGCAGTCTGAGGGGTAAGTCATTGTGTTTGTCTTCTGATAGTTTGAGACCTGTCTTCTCCTCCTTTCTGGGTTGTGGCACCCCATTGCTGAGGCTTGTAAGAGCCTTGTGGCTGACTTCTGCCCCTTGGGCGTCTGTATTTGCCCCTCTGTGGTCTGTCAGAAGCTGGAAAGGACCAGTTTTTGGTTGGCCAATTTCTGCTGAAACGAGGGGGGTTGAACTTGTAAAAAATCCTTGACCGTCTGCATAGATTTTGCCTTATCCTCCATTTTCTTTAAAACTTCTTCTGCTTTTACACCAAATAAAACATCCTGCTGTAAAGGTTCATCCAATAACTTTGCTTTAACATGATCAGGTAAAGTTTGTTCTTTTAACCAAGCATGCCTACGAATGACAGACCCTATTACTGCTGCTCTACAAGAAGCTTCCAATGAATCAAATCCACATTGCAAAGTGCATTTTCCCATTTGTTCAGCTACGTGCAACAAATCCTGCATTTCCTTGTAATCAGGCTGCTCTGTATGTGTGATCATTTTTTGTTTTAATTGAGACATCAAATATTGTTGATATTTCAGCATGTGAATTTAAGGCCCTCATAGCTAAAGTAGCTGAGGTATATACTTTCTTTCCCCATCTGTCTAGTGCTTGAGAATCCCTTTCAGAGGGGACAGGATTTTTAGCAATAGAGGCCTTAACCCTTTCGGGACCCTGGGAAATGGTTTCTGGGTCAGCAACAGGGCTTTTATATAGGAATTTGTGAGAGTCAGGGACTCTGTATCTGTCTGGTTTGGCGGGTGCAGGAGGTAATGAATCTGGGTTAAGGCTGGATTCTGAATAAACATCATCCACAATGTCTAACACGGGTGGAATAGCAAGGGGTCTGTGCTGGGGTAGTAATAGGAACTCTCGGAGCCTTTTCTTAGAATCAGAGTAATCCTGGTCTTCCCAGTGGAAATGTTCCTTCATGGTATGTAAAGTTTCCCCAAAAGAGTAGTCTTCTGGGGGAGATGCTGAAGGAATAGACTCTTCAGCATCAGAGTCTTCATAAGGGAGAAAAGAGTACTCCTGTTCCTCAGAAGGATCTGAGGAAATGGAGACCTGGTCAGACGAAGCAAAGTCCTCCTCCTGTCTAGGCCTTTTGTCAGAAGGGGGATGGGAACCCCTGATTAGGGTAATTAAGTCTTCAGCCATCTTAAGTATCTGTTTCTTAGGCATGGGGCCTTGTACTGGAGACTGCTGTACAGGCTTCCTTACTTTTAAAGGAGTTTTCAGCTTTGCATAGGATTTAATAGTAAGTGTAGTCGGTCTGAAGACACCTTCAGCAACTGAAGGCGTTTTAACAACACCGGAATCCCCTAAAGCCATGGAGTCGGAAGGGCCTAAAGATAAAGGCTCTGGAGGCCCAGCAATCTCCGCTTGGGAGTTTGATGCAGCCTGGGGTTCTAAATCAGCAGTCGTCAGGGGCTGCGTAGGCATCTCACTGAAAACCGGAGAACCGGCGACTGGCCTAGCAGAGGCCTCGGAGTCTGGTTTGGGTCTCAGCTGCCTGTCCTTATCTTTGCATTTTTTATGCATCCCGGTCGTCAGTTGCACCGACTGCATGGTATAATTAAATTTTCTACCAAAGTAATGTCGGGCGAAATCAAACAGACGTTTAATAGTTTGTTAAACCTAGCACAAAACTGACAACCTGTGACGTTGTGGTCTGGGCCTAGGCAAGGAATACAGCAAGAATGAACATCCTTATGACATATTTGCTTCCCACAAGAAATGCAATTAACTTTTTCTGACATCAGTCTGAGGCAAGAAAATGTTCTCCAACGGGGTACTTAGCTTTATTGAAGACTTCGGTCTGAAATTCGATTAGACAATCTCAGGAGTCGGCCGACCGGCACTTGCAAACTGCTTCTGCTTCGGGCACCGCGCGGCAGGAAAGACTGAAGAAAATGGCGACGGATGCATCTTATATACCCCTGGTGCACTGACGTCAGGGAAGAAGCGACAGCAACCGATGCCGGACCAAGACTTTGGAACTCTGGCCGACTGCGGGACAGCCTGATGGCAAGATAACCCAAGTGTGATGACTGCAGCAATGTAGCATGATGAACATCTGAATTCACTAAATGGTAGCCATTTAAGTTGGTCTTCCTCTCTTTCACAAAACAGCTGATGTTTTGCACAGGGTCCCCTGGGTTCAAGACTTGGCAGTGAAATGTACGGTGGTAACACAGCATTTTGCTCTAGCAACTTTCTAACATTATACAAGCAATGTTTAAAATGAGTCCCTGGTTTTTGGGCTTTTGCCCCACCGCCAATACATTTTGGCTTTTTCCAGATTTCTTGTGCTGCAAAGTTCAGTAATACAGCTGAGTGTTGAGTAGATTTTACAGGGAGCTAGCTGAGAGCTGCAGGGTAACAAGTTTAGTGCTGCTTATGCCAAGTCTGCTTGCATTGCTAATAGCACAACAGGTAGTGTACTTGCTTTTGATGCAGAAGGGTGTGGGTCCTATTCCCACAGTAGGTAGATACATTGCTGTTACTGTACTGCCTTGTAAAGGTGGTGGATGTTGCAGTCCTTTTTGGCAAAAATACCTAGTAACTATGAACCTGTTATCAGTTTGCCTTCCATTCCCTATTGCAATATTATTAGCTTATCATTTTTTTAATGCAACATATGCAATGTATTCCTCAAGGACAACAGGCACTTTATTTGTAGATGAAACAATGACAAAGTAATTTGCTAGCAGCAACCTCTTCATTAGTTACAGATTTCTTTAATGTGGAATTATTTAGACGGCTTTTACGTCTTCAGAGATTGTGCATATTTACTGATACTGGTGGACTGTAGAAGTCTGACTAGATTTTTATGATGGAAATGTTCTGAATTGGGCAGTTTTGTCATTATTGGTGCATGCATTTTGTTTCATTGTTTACTGGAAAAATGTTCAAAACAATAAATTTAAAATGCCGTCTAACAACTGTACTGTATTGTACAAAGTCAGGAAGGTGTATCAAAGAGCATGTGTATGTTTTGTATTCAATGGGCCAATGATTTGAAAGTAAATTTTCAACTGCCACTGGCAAAATGTATTTTCTCTAAATGTGGGTGTCAATGCTGTTTCAATGAATGTGAGTTTCAAGATCAGATAAGTTTTAATGCGAAGTCTATTTTCGCTGTGAGACTGCATTGCTTTGTTTAGCACGTATCTATTAGGGTTTGTGCTGCAAAATAAAACTTTCAAATGAAATCCAAATAATTGCAGAAGTAAAGCAGTATGCACATTACAGTGTTTATGGTAAATGGGGCGAAATAACCAAGGAATGGGACAATGGAATTGCTGCAGGGGGGGGGGCTCCATTCGACCATGAGTTTGTGCGGGGGGAAGGGCAGCAAACTCACACTGTCCCGGCTGAACTATACCTCTCAACTGTCCAGATATTTACAGAATTAATAGATTTTTACTTATTATTTTTGGTTTGTTCCTCATAAAATTTGTGGTTTTCTGGAAAATCATTTAGGAATGAAGTCACTAAATAATGACAGACATTGAGTTTCACATGTCATAACCTTCAGAAAAATGCATGCTAAAGCAAGACCAGTTATTCTATCAACTGTCTTTAGTTTATACAAGAGCAATTTTTAATACTGTTCGTGTGTTCCCCCAATATACTTGGCCTTGTCCATATTTGCTGCATTAAGAAGTTGAGTGGTACGTGCAAATAAATCACTTTATAGCATTAGGAATATCCAAACCTCAACCGTCCCCAACTTTGGCTCAAAATGTTGCTCTCCCCCAATAATCCCACCGCAAAATGGCAATTTTGGAAGAAAACGTGGAGTGTTTACAATTACTGTAAAGATCAGATTTATAGTCTGCTATTATTTCAGAAATGCACGTGGATGCTCTTATTTTGTCCGCTGCTCAAGTTAACAGTACTAATTTTAAAAAGGTGTCCCTTTTTTGACAGGATCCCAGCTGTATTGTGTGGCAATTTTATATTGTGCATCACATCTTTGGTCTGTTTTTCATAAAATTGTGGTTTCCTGGCAAATTAGTGACAAATCATTAACGACTGACATTAGAATATAATGGCAGACATTTGAGTTTGTTTTCATACCCTTCAGAAAATTCATACTAATGCAAGACCTATTATTATTCTATTATCTTTCTAGGTTTATAAGAGCAATATTTAAAAAATGTCTATTTTTGGGCCTGTGTCCCACTTCTATGTATGGCTTTATCCAGATTTCTTGCTCTAAGGTTGAAAGATATGAGTGTCAGAGCCATCACCATCCACCAGAGACATTTCAAATTGTGACATACTTGTTGCACCCCACTCCCCATTGTAGTGGCTCTGGATGTGTCCAAACAAGGCAAGGAACAGTTAAGTGTGCAGAGTATCCCCCCATCCAAGGTAGACCACAAGTATGACCTTGGCTTTTCATCTGTCCTTGATTTTGCAGAATGTTCTGGTTTTCTGTCATATTTTTATACTGCTGATTTATGCTTCTATTATTCAGTAAATGCATGCTGTCGCAGTGCCCTGTTGGTCTGTGTTTAAGTAGCAATGCTTTAATGATCAGGTAAGCTTGTTGGAGATTGTAAGATGTAAGTAAGCTTTAATAAGCATACTGTTAAAGAATTACCAAGATTGTAAGCCTTTTCGTTGTTGCCATGCAAAGAATATTTACATAACTAGATAACGTACAAGCCTTAGGTATTGAAATGCATAGGACAGTATTTGTAATAAACGACAGGATTTACAGTATTTTCAGAAGCTCATTACATTTGTTGGAGACTTGCAGTCATCTTTGCAGGCTTTACCCGTAAACTAAACAGAATGCCAGTCTATCATGTGTGGTCCATAACTTGTGCAGTAATCCTTTAAGCAATTTATCTTGAGCTTGTTTCTTGTTTGCAGTTCATTTTTTACTGTGATCATGTCTTCCCCATGAAACAAGTAGATAGTTGTTGTCAGGCAGCAGGTCTTTTTTGGATTAGAAACATTTTTACAAGTGGGGGTATCATAGAGATTGCTACTTTCAGCGTGTTACTTAGTAATTTTATAAAGCTGAATATAAACTATAATTAGAAATGCAGTGCAAGGAGAAGTGGCTTGAGTTGAGGATGCTTGTTTTTTTATACTTGATTTTGACTGGCATTCCAGTAAGGTATTTAAAAGTAATTTATTATTTCATGCCTGACAACCTGTGTATTTCCATCTAGATATTAAGTAAGTTGTCTTGTAGACAATGTATTGAAATATTTTTTCTTCTACACTTCATTTTGTCTTGATTGGACTCTTGTAATGAAGGTTTGGCACCCAGGGCAGTGTATTTAAAGTTTCAGTTGTTGTGGTTTTGAACATAGCTCCACCCCTTTCTAGTTGTCCACACCCCTTCCCATTGCCCCCACCCATTCAGCTGTCTCCTGCAGCCCCCCTTTAATTTGAAGTCAGCAGCTGCCACTGGGGTGGGGGTGGGGGTACTGCATGACACTTTGCCTGCTCTTAAAAATCTAATACTCTACTTAACATTTCAAAACTCATACAGCACACAAGTGTACCAGCAACCTCTCTCTTGCCATGAAATACTGTCCAGTCATGCACCTGTAAGCGAAGAAAGCCTTAGACAAAGCTTGATCTGCCAATATGGATTCTGCATCAATGATAAAGCAGTTGTCTGGCTTAATGTACCTCAACATAACAAATTAAACCTGAATCACTAACACTGTTTACTATGCTTACAGTTCAGGGATGAATTAAGGCAGGCACTGGGTGGCAGTGAAAAGTTACCAAATAGCTGGGCAACTACAGCAGAGCTAGTAAGGAGACAACTAGAAAGGTGCTTGGTATGACATCTGGACAGAGGAAGGATGACAAGGAGACATGGTGGTGGAATGAGGAAGTACAGAGGAGTATACAGAGAAAGAGGCTGGCAAAGAAGTGGGATTGTCAGAGAGATGAAGAAAGTAACAGGAGTATAAGGAGATGAGATGTGTGGCAAAGAGAGAGGTGGTGAAGTATAAGGATAAGGCATATGAAGAGTTGTATGAAAGGTTGGACACTAAGGAGGGAGAAAAGGACCTGTACCGATTAGCTAGACAGAGGGACAGAGCTAGGAAAGATGTGCAGCAGGTAAAGGTGATAAAGGATAATGAGGGAAACATACTCCACAAGCGAGGAGGGTGTGTTGAGGAGATGGAAAGAGTACTTTGAGGGATTGATGAATGAAGAGAATGAGAGGGAGATAAGGTTGGATGATGTGGGGATAGTGAATCATGAAGTGCAATGGATTAGCAAGGAGGAAGTAAGGATAGCTATGAAGAGGATGAAGAACGGAAAGGCTGTTGGTCCAGATGACATACCTGTGGAAGCATGGAGGTGTTTAGGTGAAATGGCAGTGGAGTTTTTAACCAGATTGTTTAATGAAATCTTGGAAAGTGAGAGGATACCCGAGGAATGAGAAAAAGTGTTTTGGTACCGATTTTTAAGAATAAGGGTGATGCGCAGAGCTGTAGTAACTACAGAGGGATTAAATTGATCAGTCACAGCATGAAGTTATGGGAAAGAGTAGTGGAAGCAAGGTAAAGAAGGGACGTGATAAGTGATCAGCAGTATGGTTTCATGCCAGGAAAGAGCACTACAGATGCGATCTTTGCTCTGAGAGTGTTGATGGAGAAGTACAGAGAATGTCGGAATGAATTGCATTGTATTTTTGCAGGCTTAGAGAAAGCATATTACAGGGTGCCTGGAGAGGAGTTGTGGTATTGTATGAGGAAGTCAGGAGTGTCAGAAAAGTATGTAAGAGTGGTACAGGATATGTACGAGAGTAGTGTGACAGCGGTGAGGTCTGCGGTGGGAGTGACGGATGCATTTAAGGTGGAGGTGGGGTTACATCAAGGATCAGCTCTGAGCCCTTTCTTATTTGCAATGGTGATGGACAGGTTGACAGGCGAGATCAGACAGGAGTCCCCGTGGACTATGATGTTTGCAGATGACATTGTGATCTGTAGTGAGAGTAGGGAACAGGTGGAGACGACCCTGGAGAGATGGAGATATGCTCTAGAGAGAAGAAGAATGAAGGTCAGCAGGACTAAGACAGAATATATGTGTGTGAATGAGAGGGAGGATAGAGGAATGGTGAGGATGCAAGGAGTAGAGGTGGCGAAGGTGGATGAGTTTAAATACTTGGGGTCAGTAGTTCAGAGTAACGGTGAGTGTGGAAGAGAGGTGAAGAGAATACAGGCAGAATGGAGTGGGTGGAGAAGAGTGTCAGGAGTGATTTGTGACAGACGAGTACCTGTAAGAGTGAAAGGGAAGGTCTACAAGAGGGTAGTGAGACCAGCTATGTTATATGGGTTGGAGACAGTGGCACTTGACAAAAAGGCAGGAGTTTGAGCTGGATGTGGCAGAATTAAAGATGTTAAGATTTGCACTGGGTGTGACGAGGGTGGACAGGATTAGGAATAAGTATATGAGAGGGTCAGCCCAGGTTGGAAGGCTTGGAGACAAAGCCAGAGAGGCACGATTACGTTGGTTTGGACATGTGCTGAGGAGGGATGCTGAGTATATTGGGAAAAAGATGCTAAGGATGAAGACACCAGGTAACAGGAAAAGAGGAAGGCCTAAGATAAGGTTTATGGATGTGGTGAGAGAGGACATGCAGGCGGTTGGTGTGACAGAGCAAGATGCAGAGGACAGGAAGAAATGGAAACAGGTGATCTGCTGTGGCGACCCCCAACGGGAACAGCCGAAAGAAGATGATGACTAGCCAAATAATTTCCTGCACATCTTTGAATGGAAAAATCACACAAATTATAAAAGCATTTACACCTGGTCAACCA
>NC_056750.1:795021808-795069308 GCF_019279795.1 Protopterus annectens
AGGTCTGCAAAATAATTTGAATTTTGGAAAAAATACAACATTTTTTTTTTTTTTTTTTTTACTTAAAAACAGTTAAAAGGAAGAATTTTAGAATTATTGTACAGGTCTGCTTATTAATGATGGAAATTTGATTTCCGATGGCCTTGGACTGGCAAAGGTATTTATTTATTTATTTTTTTTTAATTCTATCAATCTTTGACCCACTTGTAAATTGCTGATGTAAAATTAGATAATGTTACTTGTTCGTGCATAACAGAAGAAATGTGGCTACAGTATCACTGGACAAAATCAAGTCTGATAGTAGACCTGATCCTGATTCTGTTTTTGGATGATCTGTTGTTAAGTCAGTAAACTTCACTGTTAAACAGTGAATAATATACTACTGACTAAATGCTATATCCCAGGACTCCTGGAAATTGGCCAGTGTTTGCCTATTCATAAAGGCAGAACAACAGATTTGGTAACTATAATTATACGCTGATAAGTCTTCTTTCATTACTGTGAAACAGCTTTTAGAAATATATTCTATCTGCTCTACAAAAAGATAATAAAACTGGTTCATTTACTAATTTATACCAACATGGTTTTACTAGTAAAAGGTCAACTTTAACAAATCTCATTCATTTTTATGAGCCTGTGAGTTAAGCTATGGACACTGATTACAGTGTTGTGTTGATTTACTGGGATCTGTCCAAGGCTTCTGACTGCATTCCACATGATTTTATAATTGGCACTATGATAAATTTATCTGTTAATCCATTCCTAATTGAATACGAACAAGGTGGTTAACAAACAGATTTCATAGAGAAGAGTTAAAAGTTGTTTTTCTAATTTCACACCAAAAAAGCAAATGGCTTAAACAAGAACTAAAAACTAATAAAAATACACCAGGAATAGGGTTCCAAAACAGGATCCAACAACCAGTTTATCATTAACCAAGACAATTTTTGAGCGCTTCATCCACAAGACAAAATGGACTTCTTCAGAAGCCCCTAAAGCAAAGCAAATCTAAACCAAAGGTTTTTGACATAGGCGACTCCATTGTGAGACAGAGCTGTTCCAGTCACCAGGCAGTCATCTGTCTTATCGGATGCCAGGATCTATCATATCACACATGCACTCAAGTATCTCAACAAGTACCATTATGACTCCATCATAGTTCGTGTTGGTGTAAATGACTTGAGACGTACCTCACTAAACTATAGGAAGACAGACATGATTGAGCTGTCTGAATGTGTGTTCCAAGACAGGTATGTCCATAGCCTCGAGCAGAATTCTACCATCACCTTGGATGATATCAAAATATAAACAAAAAATGACTGACTTCAACAATTGGCTTAGTTTCTTGTGTCATTCTAATGGGTCGATCCAGTTCCTGTCAGCCTGGGGTGACATGGCTGATAGACGAGCTGCATTGCCAAAGATGGTCTTCAGTTGTCACCTCTAGGCTTTCGGTTACTGGCTAAGGCACTTGCCTTCCCCATAGTGCCTTTTTTAGGCAAGGTCTCAAACAAAATTTCCGATGTGAAAATATCACTAAAAAATAAATTAAAATTTATGCTGCTAAACACTAGGAGTTTAAATCAGAAACTGCACTCTCTGGAAGCACTAATCTCCCTGGAGAATGCTGATGTGTGTGCAGTCAAAGAAACTTGGTTCAGAGACAGAGAGAATACCACGGCCTTGCAAGGCTACAATGCCTTCAACACTTTCAGACAGCAAAATGAACGTGTGAGAACCAAAGGAGGAAGAGTATCTATCATCATCAAAAATAAATACACCTCTAGACTGGTTAGACAGGAAAATTCCATGGAGTTGATCCAAGTTCAACTAACTGTGGGTAACACCCCTCCCTTCAAGTCATCATTCGCTATAAGCCCCCTTCAATGAACCGTGATACCCATGTTGCTTATCTGGACCTACTTGAGTCAAATTACAACCAAACACTCTCGTCATGGGCAATTTTTCTTATCCCACCATTGACTGGGAAACTTATACGAGTAAATAACCACACAGCTCAGAAGTACTGTAGTCCAATAAAGGATACCTCTTTATTGGACTACAGTACTGCTGAGCTGTGTGGTTATTTAGTCATGGTTTTCTTTTCAACTCAGCTTTTCACCAGTTTTTTGGGTAAACTTATACGAGTACCAACATGCTCGCACAAAGGTTCCTGGACTTTAACACTAACACCCTGGAACAAACAGTATGCAACCCCACAAGGGGCTCAATTATCACCGACCTGTTCCTCACCAACATGGGTGAGCACTGCACCACCACAGATATAGGACCCTAACTGGTTAAATCTGATCACAAATCAGTCACATCTGAAGTAGATACAACACCTGAACCCCTCTTAGGTGAAATCAGGGTAAAAAATTCACCAAAGCTAATTACACCCCCTTCAAGAGGGACTTGCAAAAACCAAAGATTGGTGCCAGAGCCATGGACTCAAACTCAGTGCTAAAAATGCATCATCATCCCCTTCGTTAAAAAACAAATCAATGGAGACTACCATATAAACAATAATACCCTAAGTAACAACTCAGTAGTGAGAGACCTGGGAACACAAGTTGACTGTAGCCTAAACTTTGACCACCATGTGTCTACTGTGGTACAGAAGGCATTCTCCGTCACACACCCCATTAGCAAATGCACTGCCTCAACAGCGAAAGAGGTCATAACTCCCCTGTACTTGACCCTCATCATTGAGTACAATGCTCCCTTTGATATATACCTTACCAGGCACCTACAGCAACTTCAAAGACCTTAAAGATTTCTTACCATAAAAATTCAGTGTCTCCACCACATGCCATACATTGACAAACTGAAGTCACTGTTACTGCACTCAGCAGCGGACAGACTACTTAGTGCAGACTTGTGCCTGGTCTAAAGAGCAACCTCAGATCCAAAACTAATGGAAATGCTGCACATCTGCAAGTCAAATGGAACAAGGAAAGGGGCCTTAACCTGACCTGCGACATAATTAAGACCTGCTGGAGGGAGAGAGATCTCCCAGAGTTTGCCATTCCTCTGGGATAGGCTATCAATTCACATCAAACACAGCCCCTCTATAACCCTATTTAAGTGTAGCCTGGAAAACTGGATGGGAAACCATAAATTCCTGCCAGGGATTTCACATATGACCCTCCTAGGTATTGGCAGTTGCTGCTAAGATCTCGAGTTTTGGCATGATACTTTATATTGGGTTTCTCTAGCATTATACTGGGTACAAAAACACAGGAAACGCGAACCAACCACAGTCAGGACAAGCTATATGTATGCACATAGGAGGGCTAGGCTGTAGTCGTGTGTGGAGAGCTAGTAAGAAAGATTAATACATTTTTCAAGCATTTTACTGATGCATCATTTCTACAGGAGGTCAACCCATCGCACAAACTATTACTACCTTCACAACAGCTATGCCTGTCGGTCACAAAAGTTTAATAATGCAACCCATCCATTTCTTGGCTGAACATCCTCATTGCCTCTTTCCTTTTTCATGTTTTTTTCCAAATCTTCTTTACCATGTCATCAATACATATGTCAAATTTTAGACTGGAGTGAATTACAACACCTAGTAGTTTTACACACAAAAAAAATGGAAATACAATTGAAATCATTTAAGACTGGAGGGCAGGTTACATGACATCTAGCGACTAAGATATTGCTGAGAAACTATAAAGGTTTTGGTTTTATTTTAATTTGGACAGAGGCTTCAGTTCTATGACCAATCCCGGATCACAGACATGACTGTAGTACGGGTAAGACCTCCATGGGTGATCTGGCAGAGCAATGAAAGGTTAAGTCGTGTGTGTACTGTATTAGGTTGAAAAGGCAGACATACTGCCATCCGTCCACTGCATAGACCGAGTAGGCACATATGTTTTCATCTGTACACTGCATCAGGCTGTATACTGTACTAGGCTGAGAAAGGAGACAAGCTGTCACCTGTACACTGTATTAGGCTGAGCAGGGAAATGTGGTCATCTGCATACTGCATTAGGTCATGTTCTCAGAGATAATGAAGAGAAGAGGTCGAACAGGCCACTGGGTGCTAGTACAGTTTTGGAAGGTAAGATTCCATTCCAGCAGATAGTTTGTGTACAATCTGAAAGAGGAATCACAACCCTGCTGAATGAACGGGATTCAAGACAACATTTTTTAAAGGAAGAAAGTAAAATAAAACAATACCAAGTGCTGTGAAGAAATCTAAACATTTCTTTCACATATTTAGTAAAAGTAAGTAGAACTATGACTATTGCATTCCCTGTTCAAAATCTATTTCGGGTTAGAGAGATTGTCAAGGGCTGCTTATAAATACATCTGTGAAGAACTTCTGCATGAGGTGAGAGAATAAATATTAGAGACCAGATATTAGACTAATGTTAGACAGTTTAATGGATAACCAACATCTGTGAACAGGAAAAATGTAGAATTCCAAACCCTGGAGAAATGTGATTCATAAAGGGAGAATCTGATAAGAATTAATATAGGATGGACAACAATAATTATAACCAGTAATATGCTGAAATTTGCTTGGCTTTTTGTCTGGCTGAACCTGAAAACTATCCATGTGGTTTCAGCACTCTACTCTGGGTAACAAAAGTACATTAAATCAACTGCCATCATAGCCAGCTTCTGTCACTACTGCCAAAGAGTGGCATTTGAGTATATTTTGCTCGATACTCCACTGCGGGCCAGAGAGTATTCTAATGACAGCCCTCCTCTCCATCTACTTTTCTGGCTGGATTTCAAGCACCCTTGAACAGATTTACTTATTGTAATTAATGACAAATACTGTCAATTAATTTAAAATACTTTTGCATATCTGAGCATTTAATCTCTTCAAATCTGTATGCTGGCACATTAATATATTACATTAGTGGATGCCATGATTTTTTTTGTACTCTGTGTAGAAAAGATTAGCTCCATGCACTGAATCTTGTACTAGCCGTGAAGGTTTTAGGCACAAAAGTAATTTCTGTATCACAGCCTTAAACAGCAATACAAGGTTAACTGTAGGTCAGGAAGCAGCCACTCAAAAGGTTAATCAGCAGTCAGTGAATTCATTAGTTATTGCACCAGAAGCTGAATATAAAACAATGGTATAGCAATGTCTTACCTGGACTAAACAGCTGGTAAAGTACAGCTGTGTGAAAAACGTATCGTAACAGACGTGTACGTGGAATAACTGTTGCAGTACCATTCCTCAACAATGATAATTGGCTACAGGTGTAAGTGCCTGCTTGTTCCAACTCCCAGAGCTCTACTGATTTCCTAGCACATGTGGACTTTCCTCAGTGTGAGAACAGAAGCCTATTTTGCAGATAAGACGGGCAGTAAGCCTCCTGCATTATTTTCTTTCAGTGACAAAAAGAGAACAGTATACAGACATGCCCTCTGAAGGGAACAGCTCTCACTAAGCTGGGGCTCCTTGTTTCTACATGGTATGACAAAGTAATATAAACAATTCCCCTATCTAATATGAAGACTCTGACATACAGTACTTCAATCCTTTAAAAGTGAGTGGGTAATGCAAACTCGATGCTGGGGACAGAATATCCTGTAGGGTTACCCTCCTCTCCCACACCTCAGCTCTTTTCCAAAGAATTGAGCTTTGCAAGGATTCAGGCTCATGTGGAGGGTGATGGGTGGGAGTTTTTACACAACAGTGATCCTACTAAATCATCTACTGTTATAGTCAGCTTCGTACACACCTGTACTGTGATCTTCATATGGATCAATGCTGAAGAAGATTCCTGATCAATGAGAAGATTCCCAAAGCAATACTCAGTAGGAAGGGGTATAAGTTATGTAGCTACAGCCTGCAAACACCCCTTACTACAGGAGTCCCTGCAGTACTCTTGCTCTGCTCCTGTACAGAGCAACCAGCTTTATACTGCTCAGAAAAGGAATGGACAAAGGACCAAGCAGCTGCCTCAAAGATGCTCTGGGCTGAGACGCGTTTAAAAAAACTAACGGATTGCTGAAGTGTGTCTTTATCTGTTGCTCCATGGTTCTCCCATATTTCTTATACCAAAAAGTGATAGTTAGCCAACCATTTAGAAATTCTACTTATACTCCAATTAACCCTGTTTCCCTAGAAATTAAGCCACAAGTACCTGGTCCATCTGCAATAATTCTTTGCCCTGTCCAGATAATAACTTAGTAGTACGTGTATGTCAAATAGAGGTCAGGATTCTTTTCCTCCCTTATTCTGTGCCACAGGAACGCAGACTGATTGAATGGTTCACTGCACATTAAGGCCTGCATTTCAGAGATTCTTCACACCAAAACAATAGCCACCAATAAAAACGGTCTTCCATGACAGCTATTTAAAAGGACACTGGGCGCCAAGCTTAAGGTCTGCAGAGTCAATTTCTCCAAGATGAAGTATAGATCTCATAAGGAAGGGTAGCTCTCCTAGAAGAGAGACTGCCAGGACCATTTTGAGATGCTACTTTACTAGCAGACAACTAGTCAAAGGTGGATGCAGAGGAAAACAAACAGACAGCAGCAACATGCTTTTTAGTTGAAGAATAGGCTATGCCTGCTGAAAAGGGCTCAGAATAAACATGAAAGCACTATGGGTACTGCTTTTAGGAATAGAGCATGGTCTGTTTGCACCAGGTGACGACTTTTCTCCATTTTGACTTCATTATGTTTGGCTTCCTGCCCTCCTTCATGATTAAAGTACATCCTCAGACAAGAAGAATCAGGGTCAGATCATCCAGCAGTCAGAAAGAGTCCCTGCAAATACAAGAACAGTAGTGTACTGGACTTCTCCACAAAAGCAGGTCTGAGGTCAGCAGTAAGTTGAACTGCAGTTCTTTTGCCAGCTGCAAAATTACGGAAAACAAGTGTTGCTGAGTCAATACAAGGTCATCAGAATCAACCCTGGTCTCATAGTCCTAACCTTTTGCAGCTTTATTGACAGCATAAGTGTGGGAGTGTTCCATAAGGACAACTAAGCATTAAGCATTCACTGCCCTAGCACCTCTGCATTCAAGTCTTACACAACAGGGAGAAAACTGGGTGGTTCTCTGGGAAGGCAAAAAGGTCTAGGCCTGTCAACCACCATCCACTGGTCGGGGGGTTAAAAAACAGAAGTCTGTAAGAAGCAATTGAGACTGACTGTCATGGTCCTGCTCAGGGCATCTGCAGTTTAGTCAAGGTCTGTCAGGATGTAGGTCATCGTTAGGGTCACATCTCCATGAATACCAAGTTTCCAATCTTGCAATACTATTCTGAGAGGAGTTATGAATGTGTGCCATCCCCATGTATTTAACCATTAACACAGCAACAATAAACTGACACAAACAGTAGTACATTTGACCTGCAAGTGGACTGAAAAACTTTCAGGGAATAAAAGCAAACATCTCCTCTCAACTTAGATGTGTGTCTCTCATTCCACCTTCTCTGGAATTTAAGGTTTCCCGAATGTGCCCCCCCATAAACCTTGGCAGAGGCATTGACTGTTATGGTTTGGCTCTGTACAGGCAGGTAGGGAGAAAGGCATGTTTGTGCTCTCTCTCATTTGAGAGTCTTGCCAAGAAAAATCCAGGTAGATGCAATTCTTATTCCTATGTGTCAGAGTGCTACTGTGAGAGGGCTTTCAGGTACTATTGTATGTTATAAACTTTGTGCCTTGCCAGGGGTATCAGGATGATGTCCAGAACCACAAACCCTAGGACTCCAAGCAACTGTCGTCATCATGGAAGAACTCTGGGCTTGCCTGAAGAGGCAGTCTTTCTGGAATACTGCTATACGTTGAGCTCCACCACATTCATAAAACTACCTATAGCAGCCTGGTTGTGCTTGGTATTAGAATGGACTCTGGAATATTAAGTGAAATCCTCAGATTCTGAAAAAAGTCCAGTATAAATTTCAGTTTGCCCTGCAGTTCCTCCTCCATCTGAACTTGTAGCATGCAATCCTGTAAATATGTAAAGATAAGCAATCATAGCCACACTTTAGGGAATGTCTGTGGACTTGTAAAGTTTATCTGGCTGTCTCCTGAATTTCCTTAGACAAGGTTCTATCTGCAATCTAGGAGTCTATTTTTGCTAGAATTTTGTTCTGGATAGACTGGAGGTACTTTAACACATAGAATTGGCAATTCTAAGCTCTCACTGCCAGGGTGACAGAGGTATAAGCTGTTTTCCTAAATCTGTCATCTACTTTCCATGTTATTAGGCAAGGGATGTCCAGTTGATACCTTAGGTACACCTTTTGTGGATTCAGTGGAGACTACAGAAGGGTTAGCCTTTGGAATTTTGTAAAGGTGCTTGTGAGATTAAAGCACTCTGTAAAAACTGCCTGGTGTCCTAGGAACAAGGGGTAGATAATCAGGGTGTAAAGCACTGTTTTCACAAACGTTATCCAGTACTGTGTGTGCAGAAGGAATAGCCAGTGGCTTAGGTGAAGGCCAACTCAGCAGTTCCCTGTAATGTGTGTCAGTGTGTCAGCCTGCAAGAATTGCTTTGCTTTCCCAAATGAAAGTCTCCTCCATTCTGTGAAGGGTATCCCCTAGGGTTCTGAGGGGATGTTGGAGTTTGAATCTTGGTAAATTTGTGGTGGCCAGTGCACACCACAGGACAATTCCTCCTAATCTTCACATCTAGAGGAATCAGCAGCTTCCTGAAAAGCCACCTGCCTGATCCTTTTGGATGAGGAGGCTTCAGTGTACAAGTGCGAGAGGATTCTCTAGATTTCATAAAGGCCACAAACTCCTGGGTTATTTTTAGAAAGTTTTGGGCTTTGGACTGGGAAGGCAGGAGGCATGAAAAAGAAGTGGTTTGCTTTGGTTTTGGTGTCCATTCAAAAGGGATGACGTGAGGTTGCTGTCGTCCTACTTTGATGTCTATGTTGTGGGTCTCCAGGGAAACACTTTGTCAGTCTTGACTTTCGAAACTCTAACTTAAGTCAGACGCTGAAACCTTCTGAAATACCCCAAACCCGTCCAACGTCTACGCCATAACATTCACAGGTAGGGCAAAGATCATGGCAGCCACCAAAGGGTTTAGAGTCTAGGAAGTCGCTGGATCAGGGGGATGCAAAGGCACCTCAGGTTGATAATCGGGTGACTTATGGCCTAGAGTTGAAGCTTTCTTGATAACTTCACTGTGTCCTTGGCCTTTGTCTGTTTTTTTTTTTTGGAATGACAATTAGCGGATGCTGGAGCATGCGGAGGCCCTACAGTAGCAGCAGATTGCGACAGAACTGCTTCGATGAGGAAGACTCCATATGGAAGGATAGTATTTCAGCCCTATGTTTTAATACAGAAATTTCCCCAGGGTACTTATATGACTAGAAGGATCTCTGCAAAAACAAGCTGATCAACAGACTGACAGCATACTGAGCACATGACAAGTGCATCAGACTGCACGGCTAAAAAGAACTGAAGATGATGCAGACAGGTACCCTTTACTAGACCCCTGACGTCCACCCCTGACGTCCAGATGTTGGATGTCTGTTGACTAGGGATGATGTAAAGAGTCTAGAGATCAGGCAGGGAGACCCATGAATCAGAATTGTAACACTGACTACAAAGAACGTCTAAGATTTTTAAGGTCACTGATTTTTTTTTTTTTTTTTTTAAAGTTATGAATCTCTGAGGTCTCTCAAAGTGTATGATAGGTTTAGAAAAATACATGCCAATAGGTACATTATATTCAAGAATAGGTCTGACAATTCCCCATTACTCGTATCTTAAAACTTGTTTGGATCTAGTGGAGATAACTTTGGAAATTAGATGGGCCAGATAAAAGGCTTTCCGATCTACTGTGGAGACATGATGGTCAAATAAAGAATTATTAATAAGAGCACTCAGATCCCTTGCAAGAAAGTCCAATTGGAGGGGTTCATCTCCTATATGCTAAATTATACTGTTTTGTTTACCAAAATGAACTACATTTTTTCCATTTAATTTGAGACCACTGTCCTTGCATCAATTGTTAACATAGTCTACGCCATGTTGGAGCAACTGTGAGTCAGTTTAAGACTGAATAACAGCACCAGATTTACAGTCATCTGCAAACTTTATTAACCATAGGCCAAAACTGCTGGCCTGAAGGTTTTAGAAATATGCCAAATGGGACAGGACCCAAAATTGAACCCTGTGGTACACCACTGGTAACAGTTTTGCTTTCAGAAGTGGCACCTGCTACTGTAACCACACGAGTTCTGTCAGAAAACCAATTAGCTACGCATTGTACAATATAAGGCTTTATATTCATATTTACAAAGTCGTCAATAATGCTTACATGGGGAATATAGTGTTAAAGGCCTTGGCCAGGTTTAGATATGCTGTACATACTGTATAACCACTATCCACTGCTTCAGTTACTTTTTCAAAGAAATTGAGGTTAAAGAGGCAGGACCTTCTTTTAATAAAGCCAAATTGATGAGGGTCCACTATCAACAGATTTTCAATGTCCAGATTAATGAAGTCAGACATATTCCACTCCATAGTTTAACACAAGGCTAGCGACACTAATGGTTCTATAGTTACCAGGGTATGTAACTGGGATACCCTTCTGTAATGCGTAGCCATTTTCCAGGCTTCAGAAATGCAACCAATGTAAAAGGCTTAGGTTAAACAGCTTATGAAGGGGTTCAGAAAGACCATATTTGGCACTGATAATCAGGCAACTTGGTATGCTGTAAGGGCCCATGGATGCAGTATTTTTAGTTTTTGAAAGGACTGAGAGAACTTGTTCCATAGTAATTAAAGGGTGTGGTTGAGACTGTGGAACAGCTATAACTTTGGGTGGAGTAAAATTTGCACTACATTTTTTAGCTATAATGCTAGCCATTTCCTTAGGGTCAGAGTGTATCATTATTGTGGACATGATCTGAACACTGTTGGGTAATACGGCAAAAAAAGTTCTAGTGCTGTGGCTGAAAGATGACACAATTGTAGAGTAACTTCTTTATTGAACAAGAGATGTGAGCGCTTTCCCACTGCTTCTTCAGACATAATGCCAAGTACACTACTTAATCTACTATATATACTTGAGCAATCAATTTATCAATTAAACAATTTTAAATTTTAAAGTGATTATAAAACATACAAATATACAAATAAATATACATAAAATTCATCCTTAAATGTATAAAATATATAAAATCTATAACTGTACCATATATATTCATGCAAGTCAAGTTTTAGTGGTCTGTTTTTTAAATCAGGTTTAATAGGTATTTTATCATTAAGCCCTTTACCTTCATGGGCTTTCAACCTGACCATCCATTTAGTCTCATTAAGTTCTGTTTTATTCTTAATATCCTCAAGTCTACTAGTTAGTTTTGTGTTTTCTACCATTATAAACCTACAGTTATGTATATGTGAAGTACTCATTACATGTTTTGCCAAGGCATTCGTGGTGACCAGTTTCTGTATATTATATTAATGTTCCCTTATTCTGAACTTAAACTTCCTGTCTGTTTTGCCTATATAGAAGGCCATGCAGGCCACACAATAGGCAAGATATACTACATGTTCAGAGTCACAGGTGCCTTCTGCATGAAACCAAAAAGCCTTACACAAATCTGGGTGAACAAATTTGCCTGTGGTATCTACATATTGACAAACGTTAGTTTTTATACACACCCCCTTATTAAGACCTTGTCATTTCTAGGATGACATAACATTCTCTTATTTCTCATGTTTTTATATACAAATGAGGGGACATGCTCCCACTATTCTCTTGACCTCTGGATCCACTGACAATATAGGCCAAAACTTTCTGTATATATCAGTGGCAACTCTCATATTATTAGCATATTTAACTGGCATTCTACATGATGGATATCTCCCCTGTTTAATGGGTTTGACTCTATCCATGTTTCTCTCTGAGAAATATTGTCTGCCAGATGTCGTCGTACTATTTCTTACTATTTCCATGTTTTTCACTAGTTTGTCTCAGTGATATCCTCCATCAATGAATCCCTGTTCTAATAGATGTACTTCCTTATCAGCCTTCTTCTTTCACACATAATCTAGGTACCCTCATACCTTGCCCTTTCATCACATTATCAAATGTGTTGTGGGTGCATACTTGTTCTAAACAGGTAACTATTTCTAGAATACTCTTTTCTGTATACTTCTGTGGTAACTTCTACCTCACTAGGGCTATTAATAGTAATGTCCAAAAAGTCTAATCTAATCTAGTGTGTGAATATTTCACAGTGAACCTAAGAAACACTGATGTCTGATTCAAATATGTCAGATATGTTTGTAGCAATTCCACTGTTCTTCCCCATAAAAGAAAAATGTCATCCGCAAACAGTCTATAAAATTTCACATTTTCTTTATATAAACCATTCAACACATACTCTTGCTCCCACTCTGCCATCACTATATTGGCATAGCTGTTAGCGCACAAACTGCCCATGGCTACTCCGTGCTTTTGGATATATAATTGATTCACAAACAAAAAAAACATTGTTCTCCAATATTATTTCCATTAAAAATGCCAACAATTCTATTTTGGCCTTGTCAAAAGTGGAGAATTTCTACAAACATTTCTGTAACATAGCTATGCCTGGTTCATTAGGTATGGCTGTGAAAAGGGATTGAACATCCAGTGTAACCATGACACATCCCTTTAATTCATTTATCATTATGTTGAAAATGATACAAATTTTCTAAGAAATGTTTGGAATCTCTAACTATATATACATATATATATATATATATATATATATATATATATATATATATATATATTGGTCTACTAAGGGTCTCAAGACTTTTTCAAGATATGGAAAGTGGCTCAGTGCACCAACCTTTGCTTGAGACTATAGGTCTCATTGGTGGATCCGATGGGTCCTTATGTATTTTAAGTGTACCTTGTATTATAGGTATTCCTGGGTACTCAACGCTAAAATAACTG
Organism: Protopterus annectens; assembly: GCF_019279795.1. Taxonomy (NCBI): domain Eukaryota; kingdom Metazoa; phylum Chordata; order Ceratodontiformes; family Protopteridae; genus Protopterus; species Protopterus annectens. The sequence goes on from NC_056750.1 coordinate 795,034,711, forward strand.
TACAACTCATATTCAAGTATTCTCAATGTTAATGCTTCTAGTAAAGTGCTATTAATCCTAGCCATTATTCTATCTACATCATGTGAAGATATTTTCTTATAAGAAACTGGGTCATCTAACATATTCTTCATTTTCCAAACATAGAACGTTTTATCCATAACCACAATGGGACCTCCTTTATCAGGTCGTATACAAATACTTCTATCATGGTGTAAAGACTTTAAAGCAGCCCTCTCATCATAATTTAAATTATAAAATTCTCTTCTACCAACTTTATCTGACTCATTATAAAATGCATCACACAGCATCAATACATAACTTCTCATACACATTCAGAACTGGATGGTTTCCAGGTGTATAACATGCTAGGTTTCATCAAATCCACATTCTTATTAGAAATATTAGGTGCATCACTAGCATAAATCATTTTTAGAGTTACTGACCTCATAAAACATTTGAAGACCAGAATATATATAAAAAACAGACCACTAAAAACTTGACGAGTGAAAATATATGGTACAGTTATAGATTTTATATATTTTATACATTTAAGGATGAATTTTAGGCATATTTATTTGTATATTTATATGTTTTATAATCACTTTAAAATTTTAAATTGTTTAATTGATAAATTGATTGCTCAAGGATGTATAGTAGATTAAGTAGTGCGCTTGTCATTATGTCCGAAGAAGCAGTGGGGAAGCGCTCACATCTCTTGTTCAATAAAGAAGTTACTCTACAATTGTCATCGTTCAGCCACAGCACTAGAACTTTTTTTGCTGTATTGCTATTTTGCCTTTGTTGGTGCTTTGGCGTTTATCCAGAGGGTATAGATTTGTGGTTTGTGTGTGACTGTTGGATAATAGTTCTTAACTTCCTGACATATTTAAAGAAAAATTTGCAGTTATTTAAGTCCATACTCAGCTTTTAGCTTTCTAATGGTTCTCTTAAGCTCTGTGTTAATTTGCTTAAGAGTGAAGTATTAAGTAGTTTCTTTCTCGTTCTACATTCATACAGGTATTCCCCACCATAGGGGGTTTGCTTTTAAACTTCTCAGTATATTTGTTTCAGGCAGGGATTGCCTTATCAATGCAACTATTTAAGTGGGAGTAGAAATCCGAGGCATAGGTAGCAGCTTTAGCAGTAGTATTCCTTCAGAGGAGGATTACAGCAAAATGTATTCAAGTCATGAAGGAACTGAAGAAGGTTTCCTTTTGGGATTTCCCTAAACACAGGGCTATTTACAGGGGAAGCACCACCAGTGTTGAAGGAAAAGGCCACTAAATTATGGTCTGATTTAATATATGATGATATATATGGAGCCGTGCAAGAAATAGCCATATTTGTGAGGAGCAGAACCAGTATATGGCAGCCCTAAGAAGGATGGTTAATTATTTGTGAAAGACAGTTAGCATTTATATAATATATAATTATAATGACAAGGAAGCTCTGGGCATGTCAGCCACTGGCAGTCCAGGTTAGTCAGTTTACTGATGGATAGTAGAAAGGTCTTGGGTTTAAACGGAATTTCAGCTTATGTGTTAAGATTTTATTTTATTTATTTATTTTATTGAAGTTCGATGACCGGGGAAGTCCATTGGGCCAAGAAGAACCCGTTTTCAGTGGAGGCCTGGGGAGAAAAGCTCCACAATAATTACAAGTTACATTTCACATGTTACAAAAGGACATAGTTCATACAGCTAATTAACATTTACAGATATTTGCAATTGACTTGTCACAATGTTACAAAAATGAAAAGACATAATTCAATACAGAAATTTCAACATTTACATAAAGTGAATACTTTTGTTATAAACTCAATTGTAGGTAAAATATATGTATAGCTACTAGCCATTAGTAGGTTAGGAAAATATTATGCATGGAGAGGGTAATAGTATAATTGAGAGTGGAGAATATGGTAAAATAGATATCAGAGAGAAAATTAGTTTTTGGTAGGGGAGAGATTGTTTTGGGGGGGATGAAGTAATAGTAGGGGTAAGTTGGATGTGTCAGTGCAAGGTGGAATAGGGGGGTTAAATTGGAGTGTAGCAAGGGCATTCCCATTCAAAAGCAAGATGAGGGTAGCAGCTGAGATTTGAAATTTGTATGATCAGGTAGGATGCGTAGGTGTGTGGGGAGGGAGTTCCACTGTTTAGCTAAGAAGTGGAACAGCAGTAGATGGCCAGGAGGTCGTACAAGTTTGTGGACCTGAAGGAGATTATGGTTTTTGGATATGAGTAAGCAGTTGGGAATGTAAGGTTTAAAGAAGTAGCGAGAGCTGGGGAGTTGGCAGGTTTAAAGATGAGCCTGTGGGCAATGGTGAGTTGTAGGTAACGGAGGTAGTTGGGTAGTTCAAGCCAGTTGAGGGTGAGGAGGGAGTGGCAGTGGTGGGATGAGTTTTTTGAATTGGTTGCAAATTTGGAGATCTTGTGATTGCAGGATTCAAGTTTGGATCGAAGGCCAAGATGGAGATAGGTAAGATAGTTATTCTCAGAAGGGGACGTACAATGTGTTCTAAAGCTAGCTAAGAAGTTAGCCCTGTTTAGGGTGATTTGGACTTCCAAATGCAGTGTGCCATGGAATTTGTTGTGAGGTGAAGATATCATTGACAAATACTGATATTCCCCTACAACTGTGGATCGGTCTAAAGATGCGACAGGTATTATACCCAGGAATAGAGGGAGTGCTTTCACTGTTCTGACACCCTGACTCTAACTATAAATACATAAATGAGTTCAAGTTGCAGGACAGCCTCAAGTCTGGGCATTTTTAAGACTCCTAACACTGAGCAGAGCCACATTAAAAAGTGTCCCAAATTAGAATTTACTAGGTTGGAATGTCCATCAGATGGACTCTGCCAAAAAAAGGCACTACTGGGACAGCAAAGACTTTTACCAAGGATTTCTCATTTTGGCAGGAAAAGTGAAGGCCATCCCTGGCAAAACAGGAAGATTTGTCAGCTATCTCATCTCAGTGGCGTACAGTGGAACAACACCAAGTACATAACCAATTTTTAAAGTCCATTATCTTGCCTTTGATTCTCAGCATCATTCTGGGTGATGGCAAAATATCACAGAAGTTCAGTGTCTTTCCTGTCTCAGAAAACATGTATAGCAAAACCTCAATCACATCCTTCGGCAAGTCCATCTGGATACAATGCCTGTCATTCACTCCCATGTGGACCACTATCAAGTCATAATCATGTCTGTCAGGATGAAGGAATCTCAGAGCCCTTGATGCATCCTGGGTACTGGCTACAGAAAGATAGCTAACCATTTCTCTATTCTTATCCAGGCGGGTGAGCATGGAGTTCGTATGCCTTACAAGAGAGTCACCTATAACTAAAATTTCCATGGCTTGATGTAATCAGAGTGGGCCACAAGAGCTTGAAGTCTGCACCCTTGTGACACAGAGGAATGAGTCTTTGGTGTGGGTGTGAAAGGTGAAAGTAGGTGTGTTGTTGCATATGCAACCTCTTAGCAACCTCAGCATAACTGGTTTAGTGGAAGTGCGTATATGTGCTGTGGTTACCGAATGTGTTCTGAAGTAAGACGATAGCCTCAAAATTCATTAAATACTTACACCTCTCATGTACTAAAGCACAGAAGATTTACTGAAAACCACCAGTTTTTATGACAGAAATTACACTTATCTTAAGCTTGATGGTAGTTTTCTTTATGTTTCATTGAAAGACAAATGCAACCACCCATATGAAGTGACCTCTAACTAGTTATCCTTGAAGAGACTTACCCCCAAGCTAAAGAAAGAGGGAGGGATGGGCTAAACTAGATTTTTTGTAGTACAAAACCTGGTGTGACTTCTGCCAAAAAAAGCCTCTTTTACCTCTCCTTTTAGCTTGTCACTTTTGTTTTTGAAAAAGGTCTTTTGCTCCTGACCGGATGCCCTCCAAGCAGGATTAAATGAACTAGATTAACAGCTTGAAACACAAGTCGTTAAAGAAAAATATCAAACTAAGGTAACCTACCTTATTTGGAGCATCACAGTGACCCTGCTGTGCAATGGTGCCTAAAAGGATCTGTGACTGGGTTTGTCCAAAGAAATCAAACGCCAACTCAAGAACATAAGGATGTTAAGAGACTTAAAAAAACGTTGCCCAGCATCAATAAGGAACTGATGAGATTCAGCTTCTCTAGTTCTGCATCCCACAAACCTCAATGCTATAGAATTAGGGTCAGTACTTGGAAAAAGTCCATCACATTTACATAAAGAGGGCAGATTTCTTTATGTAAAAAACAATACTGTTGTTCCTCCCAGACTGTTGAACAGATGACTCTGCTCTCGTTAGTGGAGTCTTTAATCAACTCCACGACTGTCACCAGGATACAAGAAATTGGAGCTTTCAACAAAACAGAAATGTTCATTTTATGTTTCAAAAGTCAATACGTCAAAATGAGCATGCTCCTTCTAGACTCTTACTAAACAGAATCATTCAGCTTTTTAAAAGCCAACGTGTTTACATTCTAGTATCCAAAAAGAAATTAAAGAATCTACTGCTGGAACAGGTACAAACTAAATTTAAAAACCCACAAGGACAATAAACTATTTAAAAAACATCTTAACATTTAAAAGCATGATCATGTGTTGAAATGGAAGCAGTATAAAGCTCCCAACAGCTCAGACATATTTTTTGTTAAACTGTATAAACATTCCATAATTTGTTGGGGAGAGCAGATCTCCAGCACTATAAATCCTCTCTCACATTTAAGGGGTACCATCTGCTAAAATCTAAAACAATACCAAATATTAAATCATAAATCATATCTTGAAACAGTACCGAATAAACTTCCATTGAAGAGCATTGTCAATGTGCTCAACGGAAGCAGCCACAGAATGCGTTGGCACTCTGACAGTACTATGAGGGTCACCCTGAAGGATGAAGCTCACCAGTGTTTGTTACCTTGTACTCAGATGTCCAACTGAAAGCTATGAAGCTCAGAATACAAAAGGCCATGTTTTAAAGCTTGCAGGAACTGTTGTACACAAACACCTCTGAAGGAAAGAAGGTGCTTCTAATTATCTAAATGATACAGTATTCCACATATTACTGTCCAAAAGAAAAGATTTATCCATGGTGTTTATAAATATATTTGCTCAAAAACATGAAGACTGGGATTAAAAAATAAAAATCACCAAGCAATATGGGATTGGCTTCTGCGGAACAGCCTAGCATCTACTTGTCCATAAACTGTTACTGCTGTTCAGGGGGCTTCTGTCAGTTTAATTTCTCCACACAGTCTCAAGAACAGGATACAAGGCTAAAGAGATATGGTATGCTAAGTAAACTCTACCGGTAAGAGTAATAAAATCCTATATCCCAGGCGATGCAAGTCTGATTAGTGATTCAGATACTTCACAACACTGGCAGGACAAGTCAGTCATGTCCATTATGGGGGGAGGGGGGATGCAGCAGGACATGCACAGCCACAATCGCCTTAAGGTGGCAGTGGCTGCACTGGGCAGATTGGGAACCTGGGAGTGTGCTTTCAGCTCATCAAGCCAGTGCTGCCCTCATTAGTAAGTCACAGGAGCATTTGCTTGGAGGTGGAAGATGCTGCAAGTTTCCAAGTGAAACAGGCAGCCCGTCTGGCAACCCTACTGGATGGCTCTCACCTTTAGGGATCTGGTGTTTTACCACAGTTAGGGAACAAATGTGCTCAAGTCCAACAGGGGAGGCTTGATAGTTGTTCAGCAGGCAAAGGAGGAAGAAAAAGCAGCTAGAAAAATGGATTAGCATGTTGTTCTAAGCCACCATGCGACTTATAGTAGCCTCCCTCAATGTACCAATGTCCCTGGCAACCTGCGCAGATTGTCAGGCTTGAGATCAGTGCTAGCAGGTAATCTCAGTTTTCAGCAAAGGAATAAAAATATAGTAGTGTACACAAGAACTGCAGAAATGATCCTATACATTTTGCAGTGTACAGACGTTGCAGAGTCTGGTAGAAACTGACTTGCAATGCAGAGTCCCGGGCCATATACAGTAATCTGCAACTCAGTCTTTCTGAATCATGTGCCGAGTTCTTGGCAGGCAAAGATGCATAAAAAGGCAGCAATGAGCTACATATGCACTGTTTATTCTCAGCAGATGGTGGTTTACTGAATTACAAATAGCCACTTCTGTGTAGGCTCAGAGTCACGAACCCTTCATGGCTAAAAGCATCTTTTTTCCCTCTGAATCCTAGTCTATTAAAAAGGGACAGTACAAACAGATGGTACATGTGCATTCAATAAAATATTTCCATGATGATGTAAGATTTCTCACACTAATGAGATCTAAAAATTATTTCCAGGGTTGAGTGACCCAAAATTGCTACATTTAATGCAAAATAATCTCTAAGCAAACAGGACAGGTTAATTTGAGCACAAAAATGGAAAGTGGCTAGGCTTAAAAATGGCCTGCAAGGGCAGCTAGCCTAGTACTTACTTATGAATATATAAACAATTCTTGAATGTCAAATAATTCAAGAAACAAAGTGAACATTTTCAAAGGATGGCTGCAGAAGTGCCTGCTACCGTTTTCTGTTTCTTAACACAGCTCACCCTCTACATATCTCGAAGTGCTGTGGCTTGGAGAAGGGTAAATTAACAATGCTATCCCATTCTCTATTACCACCTATTACTTGTGACCCGGTGCAGAAGTGAACCAGTTTCAGACAAAGAATGCCCTGCCTTCTCTAGGAATTGCACAATGCTGTGGTTTAAAAGATTATGCTATGCAAGTCCAGTTCTCACAGCACAGTATAATCATGTATCCTAACACTCTAAAATCTTTATCACAGGGCCAAAAACAGTCTCATGCCAATATCTGCAGTGAAAAGCCATGAGAAAAGCAAGCACAATACTATATCTGAAACTTTAAATGATAATCTACAAATGGTTTGAATGAAGTGATATCAGCCTCATATGGAGATTAGTCAAACTATGAGCTAATACTTACAGCACAGAAATAAGTCGCCTGGCACATACTGCAACTTTGCTTGCTGCTGGGAAAAGTTTAAATTTATCATCATTAAAGTCAGATACATAGATTTAATCATGTAAAGATTGCAGCTTCATTTTTTCTGAAGAACAGTAAAACAGTCTTTGGTTTAAGTGGAGGACTGATTAAATTTTAGTCCTGACCAGAGTGATACACTAAGCAAATACTAATAAAGACATTATGAACAAGGTTATATTCAGAAAATTGTCAAAAAAAAAACAGAATTGAATAATAAAGAAAAAATATTGCCATACATTTACATGATGGTAGAATGAAGACAAAAAAGCCTAAGCAGTCTGCACTTCATAGTTCATAGATTAATACTAAGCTAACTGCCCTTGCGAGCCATTTTAAGCCTAGCCAATTATCCCTTGTGTGACTCAAACCCTTCAGCTTGTATTTGCAAGGCAAACACCTTAACCATTAGGCCACCATCCCAACCCAAATTAACAGCCTTGCAGGTCTTGAACCCAGGATCCTATACACTATAGTCACAGTAGTTAACCACCAAGCCATCACAGTAGTATACCAACAATTCCTTTAGTTCCTTTCTTCCCCTTCACATTTTCTATACCGGATCAATACCCTTTTGAATGTCTCCCTTTTCTGGAAGCACATTCCCGCAGTCTACAACCTTCTCTATTAAGAATTACTTTCACAGCTACAGTGAGTAACCCCCTACAATCAGCTGTTTCCTCCTTCCCAGTCTGCCTTTTCTGTTCATGGTTCTCCAAACTACATCTCTCTAACAAACTCCTGTGTACTCATCGTCTTTCATATCATGTTTCTCCATCACATCTGGTCTCTAATGAGAAAACCTCTAACTCTTTTAGTCTCTAGGCATGTCCTTTTCCCCTTCTTTCTATGCAACCTTCTGGAGGTTTTCCTGAGGGCTCCACCTATTACATCTTTGCTTCTTAAGTATATACCCCTAAGAATTTACCTCAGCATTTGGCTAATTGCTGACACCCCCCCACACACACACACACACATACATTGCTCCTGGTGGTCTAATTCATGGATGATTAAAACCTCAGAGCCTCTTCCTGCTGTTGTATACTTAATTCCAGTACTCCATGCTGACACTTCACACCATTACTGCTGTGAATCAGATGCAGTACTCTGTAAATGTCTGCACTGAACTTCAGCTGCTGCTACTCTGCCGACATGTTCAGCCTTTCTAAAGTCTCCTTAGGCTTTTTCTGCCATCCTCCTTTGTGTAATGGACAAAAGAATGCTCTTGTTCTCTGTACTGCCCAGATATTTATCAACTAAACACAGTGAGGAGTATGGCCTCAAGACCATCCCCTACAGCATTCTGCAGGTCACCTTCCATATTGATGACACCCACCTCACTCCAAGACCTGCGCTCCAACACTCACTCCCACACACCATTTTGTTTTTACTCCAAGGACTTTGCCTAACTGCTGCTCCACCTTCAACCAATTGGCCAATTCATACCAGAATAACAGCAGTAAAGTATTCCTGGGTGAGATAAAAAAGCCCTTTGGCTCCCATCTACTACAGCCCCTCTGATCCCTGGCAAAATATGAGCAGTTAGCAGCAGACCAACTTACAGGTCCCATAAGGCAGCCTAGCTCCTTTCAGCCTACTACTGCTACCTCCTTAAAGGAAAGCATGCCTATGCATGCTAGTTTCCCCTCGGCTACCACAAATACACTATGGGATCATGAAGTTGGTTGGCTCAAAACTCCATTTCGTAAACATCTACTATTCTCACGAGGTGTCACCTGTGTGGCAAACCACAGCTGTTTCCCAACCCTGGGATTGTGGAGATGACAGCAGTTTCTGTTCACTTACATCCTCGCTGGTCAGCTCCTACTGGCAACCAAGCAGCTGCCTGTGGTGTAGTCAGGGATACATCCTGCTAGTCCCCATCTACTGCTACTCAGTAGTTTATGAATGGGTTACAAAGGAATTTTACAAATCAAGTATGTCAGCTTCATATAGTCATACACCATACTGGTTTGCTATGCTAGGAAAGCAACAAGTGTTTTACTCATTATTCTCGCCATGTCCTTCACGAGATCAACAGACCACTTTTTGCATAGCATTTTTCTACCTAACCACCACTGATACTGTTTAAGAGCGTCACACCTGCTGTCTTCCAGTATTTAGGCCCTTCTACAATTAGTAAACTGAATTTACTGCTCAATATCGGAGTTGTATGGCTTTCTGCTATATACCTAAAATCAACTGCATTACTAGCAGAGTTAAGCACAAACTTGTAGTGTTAAAGATTGTACTGCATTTTATTTTTCTATTTGTTTCATTGAATATTGCGGTCTGTCTCTCTCTGCAATTATTTATTTTTCTAATTAATTGTTTCATAGAAATCTATGATCTCTCTCCCCCCTCCCCTCTCTCCCTGCAGCTAGTTTCCCCACCCCTCCTGTAAATTTGTGTTCTGAACACTCCTCCTGGGTCTATCTTATTTGCTCACTCAGAGTACAGTGAGATCATATTTGGACTTCAGACACTACTACCAGTCCCATCTGTTCAGCTGTACCCCAGCTCTATCCCAGTCTAGTGTCACTAGCTCATTCTACCAAATACAGAGAGAACATCTGAGAAGGGCAAGACACTTAGGTCCTTAACCTTGAATTATCTTCCGTTTCGCTTTTCTCCCTTTCCACTTTACAAAAAAAAAAAAAAAAAAAAAAGGAGTTATGTACTTACCATAACGTTCCATCTGAGTAGTTGTACTTCATTTGTTTTCAACCTGTGGGAATACGGATCCGTATCAGATCCGAGATGGCAAATATTACTAGCATCAGCTCCGAGCTCCAAACTCCTCCCCTTACCCATAATACACCTCCACTACCTTCCATCCCCAGATCGAGTTTGCTGAACTTATACTTAGAACCTGACCTGTTGGTGAAGCACCCACCAAGAGGAGAAAACTGTTGAAGCACCCACCAAGAGGAGAAAATGCTGAGAAGAAAGGAGCCACTTTTGAGACTAAGTATTTTTCCTCTGTTTATTTGCTAAGTTTTTCTGCATAGCCGCCTATTTTGAGCATTTTCTGGCTTGTTAAATTTGATTTCTGCATTAGTAACTGTATTTAGAGCACAACCTAGAGCTGTTTACTGAATTTCCTGTTTGCACTTATTTTTAAAATCGTTTTTTTCTCAAAACTTGCATTTTATCTGTCTTTGGCCTAGCACTCTTGTGTGGGGTCATTTACTCCACTGTTATAACTTGTTGATACTTGTTAACCTCTGCTATCTCTGAAAAAACAAAAAAACAAAACAAAATCTTGCTTTTTTCCCACTTTTCTGAGATTTAAAAAAGTGCAGTTACAGGCTTGCTTTTCTTGAACTGTTTGTAAGTTTCTGTGAGGCCATTTTTTGCTTGGGCTAAAGGAAAGTCTCTCTGTTGATCGGTGGCAGTGAAAAACATTGAGCAGCCTGCCTGCCCCTGTGGGAGTGGTTACTGACTTGAAACTGTAGTTTTATTGGCCATTTTGGGTCAATTCCAAAACTCCTTCATCTTCCTCTCTTAAAACCCTCTTTTGCGCAGTTTTGCACATTTTTGACCATAGCGCAACAGCGGGCGGCGCCACCTAATTAGGTTTAAACTATTTCTGGCTCCACAAAGTCTGCTCTTCACTTTTTCCCTTAGAACTGCTCTATCTCTCAATTTAAACACCATATTCTCATTCTAAGGCCCTTCACTGGTCCAATTAAGTAATCCTACAAGTTAGCACTATTAAACCATAAGCACTACTTAACTCTTATACTCTCTACAATTACCCTGTCCTCTATTGGTCCGTCTTAAATTCAATTTCCCTATTACTCTAGCATGTCCAAAGGTCAGTCAATGGTTTCCTCTCCAGTCCAGCTGGTGAATCTGGGAATTTTGAGGCAATGTTACAAATGTCTCATGTACACGGACAACCCTCTCCTCCTCCAAACAGGTTCAAATATATGTGAGAGATGCAACTATTTAGCCAAACTGGAGGCTGAGCTATCTCATCTCAAAACTGGTGTAACCAGTCAGGAGGAGAAGGTAACCTCACACAACACAATTCCAGTATCACATAGTCCCACCACATCAGCGAACCAAACACATAAATACACAAAAACATACTCGGAGGCTCTAAATAAAAATCTACCTAAGTAACAGAGACCTCCAAAGCAGACATCCAAGCAAACGCTACCTCAAAACAAAACACACACAACACATAACCCACAAAGTCAGTGTGCCAAGCAGCCACAGTCCTTAAGGCTGAATAACACACCTGATACTCTTGTTATAGGTGACTCTATTGTCAGACACACTGACGTCTTGCTCACCAGGCTGAATAGAGAGAAGGTCACAGTGAACTGCCTGTCGGGTGCTAGGATCCGACACATAACGCAAGCACTCGGGTCACTCCAAAGCAAATACAAATATGACTCAGTCATTGTACATGCTGGTGTGAATGACCTGAGATGTACCTCCCTGGACTACATGAAAAGAGACATAGAGGAGCTCTCTGATCATGTAGCCCAGGCTGGTATGACCCTGACCTTGAGCAGCATCTTACCCTCACCTAGAATGATGCCACAGTACGAAGACAAAATGATCGATTTTAACAATTGGCTAAAATTTTGGTGTCATTCAAAGGGGATCCAGTGTCTGCCAGACTGGGATGACATGCTCAACAAGCCACGTTGCTTCGCTAGGGACGGCTTGCACCTGTCACCACTGGGCTTTCGGATATTGGCAAAGGCTCTTGCCACCCCCATAGTGCCTTTTTTAGGCAAGGCTCAAAAGTCAAACCCACCCCCATAGACAGCACAAGGAACAAGAAACTAAGGGTAATGCTGCTAAATGCCAGAAGTCTTAACCTCAAGATGCACGCACTCGAAGCTCTCCTCAGTATGGAGAACATCGATATCTGTGCAGTGACAGGAACCTGGTTCAAGGCTCCAGAGGGCACCCCAGCACTACCAGGCTATACCTCATATCATGCTTTTCGGCCCCAAAACCCGGACCGAACCACAAAAGGAGGGGGAGTTTCCATATTTATCAAGTATATCCACACCTCCAGGTTAGTGGCATTGCATGAAGTATCGGAGACCATCCATGTGCAACTAACAGTGGGCAAGACTGCTTTTCAGTTTATAGCATCCTACAGACCACCTTCTCAGTCAGGAATCCCATTCGGCTTTCCTGAAAACAGTGGAGAACATGAAGATCTCTCCGAACACCATTATATTGGGCGACTTCAACTACCCAAACATTGACTGGGAGCACTACTCAAGCCCCAGCACCTTAGCCCAAAGATTCCTGGAAATTATAAACTCAAATGCTATGGAACAACTAGTCACCACTCCCACAAGAGGGGACAACATACTAGACCTGATCATTACCAACATGGGGACTCTATGCTCCACACCAGAAGTATATCCCTCATTGGTAAGATCAGACCATAAATTAATTTCACTGGATGTCCACATCCCGACCCCACCCCCAGCCCAGAAAACCACAGTGAAAAACTTCTCAAAAGCGAACTTCTCACTTCACAAAACCGAAGTGGAATCCTTCAAGGCCCCAGGGCCAGTGAAAACTACAGCCCAAACTGCAGAATCCTATATAAATGCATTCTACTGACATCTCCAGGAATGCATGGATCATGCTATCCCAAACAAAACCAAGACCCAATCATCCAAAGGCAGGTGTCCAGTCTGGTGGACCCCTGCCATAAATAAACTGCACAACAGAAGGAGGAAGCTACTACATGATAGAGCAAAATCCCTAATAGGGAAGGCATCTTTGATCAGTACTAGCAAAAAATTACGATCCCTCATAAAATCCTCCAAGGCCAGCTTCGAGAGAAAAATTGCACAGGACACCAAAGAAGATCATAAGGCTTTTTTCAGTTATGTTAGAAACCTGGGATGCAACTCCCAGACTTGTTCTGAGTTGATTCTAAATGACAAAAAATACACTGAACCCACAGACATCGCCAATATCCTGGCAGACCGGTTCAGTGCAAACTTCTCCACCCCCTCCCCCCCAAAACAGCAAGTATCTATCCCGGCAGAGGGCTGCCTCCCAAACATCTCAGATGCTCAGGTGAAGGCTGCCCTCTCCAAAGCAAAAAACACTGCTTCCATGGGACCAGATGGTGTCCCAGGTTGCGTCCTACATGAACTACAAGAGGAACTAATCCCTCAAATAAAACAGCTATGCAATCTCAGCCTCACTAGAGGATATGTGCCCACAGAATGGCGTACAGCAACAGTGGTCCCACTCCACAAAGGTGGAGCCTCTACGGACCCTGGAAATTATCGCCCCATAAGCCTGACTAGCTTAGTCTGCAAGGCTATGGAGAGGATCATCATAGAGCTCATAAACAAAGACATTGGGGACCTACAGACACTAGATCCTACCCAGTTCGGCTTTGTCAAGGGCAGATCCTGCCTTTTGAACCTGGTTGACTTCTTTGAAACAGTCACCAAAGCCATAGATGAAGGGAAGGTAGTCCACACAGCCTATCTGGACCTTGCAAAGGCATTTGACACAATACCCCACTCGGGCATCATAGATAAGCTATCCAGCTTAAATGTAAACCCCTATGTCACAAGATGGGTCGCAAACTGGCTCAAAGACAGACCCCACAGAGTGAGAGTTGCTGGAGCCATGTCAGACTCGAAACCGGTCACAAGTGGCGTCTCACAGGGTTCTGTCCTGGGACCACTCTTGTTCGGTATATACTTTTCCGAGGTACAGGCAAACGTGGGAGGACTATGGCTCACCAAGTTCGCAGATGACTGCAAACTGGGCGCCATAATCAACTCTCCAGCTGACACAAACATCCTTCAAAAAGGTCTCAGAGAGACAGATAACTGGTGCCAGCGCCATGGTTTAAAGCTAAATGCCAAAAAATGTATAGTCATACCCTTTGGCAAAAACAATGTGCCCACAAATTACCACATAGGCGGAAACCCATTAAGTACAGAGAAAGTTATTAGGGACCTGGGGACCCAAGTTGATAGCAATCTCTCCTTTGAAAACCACATTGCCAAAGTGGTTAGAAAGATCTACATAGCCCACCTCATCACGAAGGGTTTCACATCTAGATCAAGAGAGGTAATCCTGTCCCTTTATTCATCCCTCATCAGGCCCATCATAGAATACAATGCCCCTTTTGGGATGCACCTTACCCGACACCTGCAGCAATTAGAAAGACCCCAAAAGTATCTCACCAAGAGGATCAAGGGTCTCAAACAGATGCCATATGCTGCTCGGTTAAAAAAACTCCAGCTCTACTCAGTTGCATACTGCCTACTTCGAGGCGATCTATGCCTGACATACAAAGCTATGTCAAATCCAGAATTAATGGACATGCTCCACCTCAGTAAATCTAAATCCCTTAGAGCCACACGCTCGATGGACTTTAACCTCAGCACAGAAATAAATATAACTTGCTGGAGGGACAGGTTCATAACCCAGAGGCTCCCTTCGCTCTGGAATAGAATTCCAGTTCATGCGAGGCAGAGCACCTCACTGAATCTCTTCAAGAAGAATCTCGATAAGTGGATGGGGGATCGTAGGTTTGTCCCAGGGATTACTCCCGTGTCACTATTAGACAGAGGCACAGTAAACTAAACCTTAAGTGCACAGTATACTCAAATCAAGGGGTGGCGTAAGCCATACAGAATCGGGCTAGGCTTATAATTGCCCCAGGGCAGATAGCCTAGTATGAACCTATAATATACTTGTGACCTACACTGCAGCCCGTAGGCTGATCATGTGCCAAGGTCCGGGGGGAGGAGGGAGGAATGGTTGAAGGCAAATGAAGTACAACTACTCGGATGGAACGTTATGGTGAGTACATAAATTCTTTATCTGAAGTAGTTTACTTCATTTGGTATTCAACCTGTGGGAAAGAGTCCTCAGCTACAAAAACTCCTGGGAGGCCTTCATGGAAGGGTATTCCAGAGCACTGCGGAACCAAAGGATGCTCTCCTCCTTGAAATCAAATCCAATTTATAACAAGAAATATATTTATGAGAGGAGGACCAAGTATCTGCAGAGCAAATGTGATCCAAAGACACTCTACACCAGAAAGCCGCAGACATACCCACGGACCTGGTGGAATGAGCTTTTACCTGACCTGAAGGAGACATGCCTCTGTCCTTACAGACCTGCAGGATGCATGACGACATCCATCCAGCTATAGTGATCTTGGAGAGAGGTTTCGCCAAAAAGCGTTTACAGAAGGAAACAATTGATCAGATGTACAGAAATTTTTTGTCCTGTGTAAATAGAAACGCAACTGTCTATAAACATCCAACATGTGTAGTTTGTATTCCATTTTGTTTGTAAAATTGGGAAAGAACACAGGCAAATTTATAGTCCGATTGATATTGACTGGTGAAACCACCTTGGGAAGAAAAGATGGATTGGTCCGAAAGCAAACTATCTTTATGAAAAATCATGTATGGAAGTTTGATGGACAAGGCCTGTAATTCTGAAACCCTTCTAGCAGAGGTGATCGCTACCAGAGAGACTGTTTTCCATGACAAATATTTCAGATCTGCAGTTCCAGAAGGCTCGAAAGGTGGAGCGACCAGAGCTTGGAGAACCATAGTAAGGTCTCATGGAGGAATAGCATCTTTGACCGGAGGGCATAGCAAAAAAGTGCCTTTGATAAAGTCTTTACACAGTCTGGAATACGCTAAGGAAGCAGAATTCTCACCCACATGAAAATGGGAAATGGCAGCCAACTGAACTTTGACAGTAGAAGAACTAGCTCTGTGCTGGAAAATATCAGTTAGAAAATCAAGAATCGCAGAAATAGGAGCCGTGAAAGGGTCTAAACTCTTCTGAGAGGTCCAGAAAAATAAACGTTTCCACTTTCCGTCCTGGTCAAAGACATATGAGCAGCTACCAAAATAGATCTAACTGAGGAAGACAGTCTGGGAGTCCTAGCAATTACAGGAATTGAAGCAGCCAAGCAGTGAGCTTAAGGCTGTCCAGACTCGGATGAGGCACTCTCGAGGGGTGTGAAATCAAATCCTGAATGGGATCTAGGATCCAAGGTGGAGCCAGAAGGTGAGACCGAAGGAAGGGAAACCATACCTGGTGAGGCCAGAATGGAGCAATGAGGATCACTTTTCTCCCAGCTTTCTGCAGAAACCTCGGAATGAGAGGTACTGGCAGGTAAGCATATAGAAGACCGGGAGGCCAAGCATGAACGAGAGCGTCTCAACAGAGGGTTCAGAGCGAAACACTTGCTGTTCTTCGCGTTGGAAGGAGAAAGAGATCGCATCAAGGTTGACCCCACTCACTGAAGATTTGTTCCGCTACTGACTGACCACTCGTAAGGCATCAGAATGGTCCAACTTAGCCTGTCCGCTAGAATGGTGGACCGTCCTGGAATGTGCGTTGTGATGGGAAAGCGACTGGTGGAGACTGTCCATTCCCACACTCTCATGGCCTTGCGACAAAGAGGGTAAGATCTGGTCCTTCCCAGTATGTTGATATACCAGCCTACTGACATGTTGTCTGACTGAATGGCAACTGTCCCCAGAGGAAGAAAGGCATGAAGGGCCTGCAATGCTAGAAGGACCTCCCTCATGTCTAGGACATTGATATGCAAGCTGGTCAATATGGGGGACCACAGACCTTGGTCTGTCCTGCCAGAACAATGCCCCCCACCCAAGTTGGGTGGCATCCGTGGTCATTCTGGCTTGTGGCCAGGGCTAGAACAAAGCTCATCCATCATATGAGGGACGACCAACACACTCGACTTTGGTGGACAGGTAAGTCACTGACAGTTCCAACATGGATCATTGAACCGCTAGAGTCCACTGAAGAATCCGCATGTGTAGACGAGCACACGGGAGAATTGTTACGGTCGCCGCCACTGAGCCTAGGGCCCTCAACACTGATTCCGCCATTGGGAGGTGGGAATGGTAGATCAGGGAGACATGCATAATGAGGTTTTGGACTCTCTTCGAAGTCAGGTATATTTTGCACTAAAGAGACTCTATCCTGGCCCCAATATAGTCTATCACCTGTACAAGATCTAGGAGAGATTTGGATGCGTCGATTGTGATGCCCAAAATCAGGGCAAGTGTCAGAAAGTAATCCCCGAGTTGGGAAAGTAGGTGCCTGGTGGAGCAGTGAGGAGCCAATCTTCCAGGTACGGATAGACCTGAATCCTCAGGTGAGCCGCTACAACCACCATCACTTTGGTAAACACCCAGGGGGCTGTGGTGAGACCAAAGGGTAGGGCCCAAAATTGATGATTGGCTCCTAGCCAGAAGCAGAGGAACCTCCTGGAGCTTCTGCGCATTTTTATGTGATAGTAAGCATCCTGAAGGTCTAACAAGCACATCCAGTCGCTCTCTTGCAAGTATGGCATGATGGACTGTAGCATGACCTTCTGGAACTTCTCTCTGGCAACAGACATGTTCAGGGTAGAGAGGTCCAGAATGGGCCTTTGGCAACAGACAGGTTCAGGGTAGAGATGTCCAGAATGGGCCTTAAGTCCCCCATTTTCTTTGGCACCAAAATGAACCTGGAGTAGAAGCCCGATCTGGACTGATCTGGGGGGATGGTTTTGATGGCTCGTTTTACTAGCAAGCTTGGAAATTTTCTGTGCTGCTGCCTCCCTTTGCATGGGTGGAACATCTGGGAGGAGTCTGGGAGATATGGGGTAACCCACGAAGGGGATAGAATATCCTCTGGATATGATTTGAAGCACCCAGCAGTCCGTTGTTATGGACTCCATGCCGCTGGGTGCAAGGACAATCGTCCTCTAACTGCCTCCAGAGTACAGCAGCCGGGCAACCACTCAGAGATGCTGCATGGGTCTGTCCGAGAACGGTTCTTGAGATCCAAAGTTCCGTGGACCCCCCCCCCTCTGCCTCTGGGCCAGAGTCCATTCTGTCCCCCTCTGCCTCTAGGGGAAGAAGAGCCCTGAGTGTCCCGGGAATACTGAGACATCCAGAACCACATCATCTTTTGCCCTCTCTTGTTCCGGGAAAAAGATCTTTCAGGGTTAGAGAAGCAGATTCCGACGGAGACAGCGTCTTCCCTTCCTTCTCACTCTGGACTAGTATCTCCTTGATGGTCTTACAGAAAAGTGTAGAGCTGTCAAAAGAGGCATTGGCAAAAGACGCCTTAAAGGGTTTGGAAAACTGACACAACCTGTGGCAGGTGTTATGCCTCGTGGACATGCCAGACCCAGCCACCGTAGTCGCTCCTTCCGTAACATGGGAGATGAGTCGCATGTACATATTTGATACCACTTTTAGAGTGGCCACTTGTGTGAAAAACGAAGCCTTGCCCTCCTGCGACATGGACTTGGGTGGAGACTCTTCCAGCTCCTCTACAAAGTCGCGTTGGATTCTTAGTGACATGGGCCAAGTAATTCAGTGCCCTGATCGAAAAGGTAGCTGAAGCATACACCCGCTTCCCTAGGCAGTCCATCATCCGTGACTCCCGGTCAGGAAGGTGGACCAAGGAACTCTCCTGAGCAAGTTCCTTTTTGGTGGCTGCTGCTACCACCATGGTGTCCACAGGGGAGCCCTTAATTCCAGGATGGCCTGTCAATGGGGGGCTTAAAATTTTATTGGGTCGCTTGGGGAAAGGCTCCACAGTGTCCGGTTCCTTCCACGCCCGCGACGTGATCAAATCCACTAAAGGATCCATGGGAGGGGACACCCAGGAAGTAGACGGGCATGTGCCGAAAGCCTCCAGGAACAGAGACTCATCAGAAGAGGGCTTGGAGGCAGACCAACCTCCCCGCTGGCGCAAGATCTCCATGAGGTCTCCAAAGGAGACATCCTCAGAAGATGATCTTAGGGAACCCTCTCCCTCATCTAAATCTGTGCCCTCAGTGAGGGACTCAGGGGAGTGCAAGTGCCTCCTCTTGCACGTATGCTTGCAAGGCACATCTCCAGTGGGGCTCTCAGGGGAGCACTCGCAAGCCATCTGTTCCTCGGGGGAACTGTCTTTGGCTCTTTGAGCATGGGCTGTCCCTCTGGTAAGACAATAGGGTCCATAGACAGAGCCGAACGGGTCTGGGAGGAGTCCGAGGGGGCGGTCGATGGCCTAAATCCGACAGAGAGGACCCCTTCTACATAGAACGCCAAAGAAGAGTGGACCTCCTGGGAAGCTAATAAGGAGGCCGGTCTTCCGGGGTACGACATGAGAATCGGAGCCGGTCCCGAAGTGGACAGAGCTCCGGAGGGGACCTGGCCCAAATTGTAGCCGATGGAAAAGGTTCCACCTCCTCGGATCAGACACCCAAGCCCTGGCTCAGATCCGAACTGGTCGGATCTGAGACACTCCAAGCAACTGTCTGCGTCGAGGAAACAACTACAGTCGGAGCTGATCCCCTTATCAAGGTCAACCTTGGATCAGAGTACCCCGAAGCCGAAGGTCAGATCGGGGAAAGAGAAATGGGTTGAAAGAAAGGAAGCGAGCTCCACCCTCCAGAGGGAGGAGGGGGTGGCAAGACCCGCATCTGGATCTGTGTATGGATAAAGCGCCTCATCATTTTATCCAGGTCCATATCCAATAAAGAGCGGGTTGACCGTGATGAGCCCACGGATGCCAACCTGGCAGGTCAGGGAACAGAGGCCCGGGAGACTGGATGTGCCTCCTCTGGCTCCACAGAGTACCTCAGAGACTCAGAGAGCAGAGTCATGGATCCATGCCGACTTGCTCGGAGAAGCAAGGTCCAGGGACCTCTTCCTCTTTTCATTCATCTTCGACTCTCTCGCCCTTTCTCTACCTCTCCTCTGCTACCACAGGCTTAGATGCAGGAGTTTGAGTCCCAGCCTGGGAGGGAGGAGAGGCCAGAGGAAGAGAAGAGGGAGAGGCAGTTACAGCAGCCGCTGTGACTGAAGCCGAAGACTAGGAAGGAGGGTCGGTAGAAGGAAGAAGACCATTGAGGGCCAAACTTGGCCTTCCTATCCTTTAAAGCTCAGGGGTTGAACCCCGCACAAATGGAGCAATACACATTAAGGTGGGCCACATCCAAGCACAACAGACACAGAGTGTGGTCATCTGCTAGGGAGTGCTTATGGCCATACACTATGCAGTGCTTAAAGACAAGCTTTTCAGCCATCCTGAGAGAAAGAAAGCCTTAAAAAAGGCGGGCAAAAAACTTTTACACCAACACACACACCCACTCACCACGCTAGTCTATAGACAACACGGGGGGGGGGGGGACCACAGAACAAACTACTCTATTTACCTAATCAGACTAACACTCAACGGCAAAGTGACGAGAAGGGAGAAGGGGTACCTAAACTAACATAGATAGATGAAAGAAAATGAAAGTTTTTACCTTACACTAGTGAAATAACCTACTGCTAGCTGGAGCTCTGTAGACACACTGTATAAGCAAATCGCGGCAAACGAGATCTGGGGATGGAAGGCAGTGGGGAGGTGTATTACGAGTAAGGGAAGGAGTCTGGAGTTCGAAGCTGATGCTAGTAATATTTGCCGGCTCAGATCCGATACGGATCGGTATTCCCACAGGTTGAAGACAAAATGAAGTAAACTACTTCAGATAAAATTCTAAGCTAGTTTCCTGCCTTTCCTGTAACTAGTCTAGTCCAGATACATATTTGCTGTATCCAGGACTGTTGGTAATCTTCGGAGACCCCCAAGCCTTTCTGTGTCAGAAGGAAGCCTTCCAGCTTATCAGTGGGAGTGCTAAGCATTAAGTAGCCTATCTACCACAAGAGTGGTTTCTGACCCAGAAATTGTAGTTTATTGGCCGTTTGGGCAGTTTTTTTCCCATCTATTTCCACTTTCTGATTTAAGATCCCAAATTTGAGCTTGCTTTCCACCTTTCCTATAACTAGTCTAATCCAGATACAGATTTGCTGTATCCAAGACTGTTTGTAAGCTTCTGAGCAGTGTCAAAATCTGCTCTTTAACTTTTCCCTTAGATCTGCTAGTTCTCTCCTCTACTGCACTTTCACTAGCTTATTAATCTAGCACTTTACCAGACTTCTTGTAGCAATTACTGTAGCACACAAAAGTGCTACCAGCACTAAATGTTCTACAAGGAAACAACTCCAGTACTTATTAATACCTGCCCCTCCAGGCATGTCTAAAGATCAGTTCATTGTGCTTTCTCCTCTTAACCTGGGGAACTTGGGCATCATGAGGCAATGTATCAGCTGCCTCATGTACATAAACAACCCTCTCCTCTTACCTCCCAACACTCAGACTTGAGAGATCCACTTATATATCCAAATTGGAAGCCACGCACTCTCCAGCCAAGACCGGAATAGCTGGTCAAGAGGGGAAGGTCAACACTTGCAGCACACCACATGGAACACACAGCCCTCCAGAACACATACCAGAACTGCCTTCACATAAAACACTAACCACACACCCACCTTTGTGGAGGCCCTCAATAAAAGTCTATCCAAAAAGCGGAGACCTCCAAGGCAGAAATGCACTCGACCACCACAACACAACACTAATCAAGAGACACATAACCCTCCTAAACAGTGTGCCACTCAACAAAAGCCCCCAAGGCAAAACAGCATACCCAACATGCTAGTCATAGGTGACTCGATAGTGAGGCACACTGATGTCCCATTCACTAGGTTGAATAAGGAGAAATTAACAGTCAGCTGCCTATCAGGTGCCAGGATCTGCCACATAATACATGCACTCAGGTCCCTCAACAACAGGTACAAATATGACTCTGTCATTGTACATGTGGGAACGAATGACCGGAGATGTACCTCCCTGGACTCCATGAGAAGAGTCATAGAGGATTATGTAGACCAAGTGGGTATGACCCTAGCCCTGAGCAGCATCCTACATCAACTAGAATGATACCACAGTACAAAAAGAAATGATTGATTTCAACAATTGAAGTTTCTGGTGTCATTCTAAGGGGATCTTTTATCTGTCTGGCTGGGATGACATGACTGATGGACCTCGATGCTTTGTCAGAGATGGCCTGCATTTGTCATACGTGGGATTCTGGATACTGGCCAAGGCTCTTGCCATCCCTACAGTGCCTTCTTTTAGGCGGTGTCCCAAAGATCAAATTACCATCATAACAGCTACAAATAAATGCAATTTGACGGTCATGTTGCTCAATGCTAAAAGTCTAAAGTTCCAAATGCACTTGCTCGAAGCACTCCTTAAAATGGAGAACATCAACATTTGTGCTGTAACAGAGACCTGGTTCAAGGCAGCAGAAAGCACCCCTGCACTACCAGGCTATAGATCATTCCACACCATTCAACCCAGAACTTGGACCAAAGCTCCAAAGGCAGTGGTGTTTCCATATTCATAAAGGATGCGCACACTTCCAGGCTGGTAGCCCAATATAACGTATCAGAGATACTTCAGGTGCAGCTTACAGTGAGTAAGACAGCGATTCAGGTCGTAGCCTGCTATAGGTCCCCAACCATGTCCCAAGACTCTCAGTCCATGTTCCTAAGCACCCTGGAAAAAATTAGGATCCAACCTAACACTCTCATACTGGGCAACTTCAACTACCCCTCCATTAACTGGGAAAACTGCTCATGTACCAATACACTTGCCCAACGTTTCCTGGAATTCATTCATTCCAGTGCCCTGGACCAGCTCATTCTTACCCCCACTAGAGGTAGCAACATCCATGACCTGGTCAATACTAACATGGGTGACCATTGCTCTACACCAATAGTCAACTCCTCCCTGGTTAGATCCGACCACAAACTAATCACCTTGGAAATCCACATCCCTCTCATCCCCCCTGCAAAGGTAATCACCATGAAAAACTTCTCCAAAGGTAACTCCGAGCTTCTAAAAACAGAGATAGCTAATTTCACGACACCCATGAAAACGGAGAATAGTTGTATGACCGCTGAATCATACACCAATGCATTGTACAAACACGTACACAAATGCATGGATCTCGCCATACCCAATAGAACCAAGACGCTCTCCTCCAAAAACAGGAAGCTAATCTGGTGATCCCCTGCCATAAACAAACTCTACAACAGAAGGAGGAAATTGATGTGGAATAAGGTGAAGTCCCAAGACTGGAAAAACTCCCTTATCAGCCTCAACAAAAAGTTGAGATCCCTCATCAAATCCTCTAAAGCTAGCTATGAAAACAGAATTGCAGAAGATAGTAAAGACAACCACAAAGTCTTCTATAATTATGTAAAGAATCGCCATTGCAATATCCAGATTTGCTCTGAGCTACTGCACAATGGTACCTCCTATACAGAGCCAACAGATACTGCCAATATACTGGCCGACAGATTCAGTGCCAACTTTACCCCTCTCTCCCCTCCCAAAGGACCTATCATGTTAACAAGAGATTGCGCAGCAACCAGCATTACTGCTGCACAGCTCAAAACAGCACTGTCCAAGGCCAAGAATACAGCTTCTATGAGACCTGACAATATCCCTGTCTGTGTTCTACACGAACTACAGAGTGAACTGAGTCCTCATCTGTGTGCCCTGTTCAATCACAGCCTCACCTCAGGCTTTGTCCCTACTGAATGGCGCACTGCTAAAGTCATCCCTCCCCACAAAGGAGGAGCGACTACAGACACTGGGAACTATCGCCCCATTAGCTTAACGAGTCTGACATGCAAAGCTATGGACCACATCATCATGGACCTAATAAAAAAGGATATAGGGAATCTCCAAACTCTGGATCCCACACAGTTTGGTTTTCCGAAGGGTAGATCATGCCTGCTCAACTTGGTCAACTTCTTTGAGTCAGTCACCAGAGCTGTGGATAAAGGCAAGGTGGTTCACACAACCTACCTTAATCTGGCCAAGGCCTTTGATACCATTCCCACTCAGGAATCATAGAAAAACTCACTAAGCTAGGCATTAACCCCTATATATCACTACGTGAGTTGCAAACTGGCTCACAGAACCCACAGTGTGAAAGTAGCTGACTCCAAGTCAGACTGCCGACCAGCCACGAGTGGAGTCCCACAGGGTTCAGTCCTGGGTCCTTTCCTGTTTGCTATCTACTTCTCAGAAGTCCAGGCCAACATGAAGGGACTCTGCTGACAAAGTTTGCAGAACATTACAAGTTGGGAGCTATTAACTCCCCAAATGATGTTGACATCCTACAGAAAGGTCTCACCAAGACCAACGACTGGTGTCAAAACCATGGCCTTAAGCTCAATGCCAAAAATGTGTCGTCATCTCCTTTGGGAAAAACCCGGTTCCCATGAATTACCACATCGATGGTAGTCCAGTGAACACAGAAGGCGTTTTAAGAGATCTGGGAACACAGGTTGACAGCAACCTCTTTTTCAAACACCACATTGCCACTGTGGTCATTAGGTCCTTCTACATGACACATCTCATTACTAAGGGTTTTGCATCCAGGAAGAAAGAGGTCATTGTCTCCCTCTATGCTTTCCTTATTAGGCCAATTGAGTACAATGCCCCAATTTGGCATGTACCTCACTAGACACCTGCAACAACTGGAGAGGCCACAAAAGTAGCTCACAAAGAAGATTCTAGGCCTTAACCACTTGTCCTATATGGACAGACTCAAAAATCTCCAACTATTCTCTGTCTCATATCACCTACTTAGAGGCGATCTCTGCTTGACTTACAAAGCCACGTCTGACCCAGCTCTGTTAGAAATGCTACATTTAAAGAAATCCCAGTCCCTCTACACCACACACTCCAAAGACCTCAACCTCATTACCACAATCAACAGAATGTGCTGGAGGGACAAGTTCATAACCAAGAGACTGACCATGCTTCCCATACATGTCAAACAGAGCACCTCACTGACCCTCTTCAAGAGGAATCTTGAGGAGTGGATGGGAAATGGAAAGTTCACTCCAGGGATCACTCCAGTGGCTGCACTTGATAGAGGCACTAGGAACTAACGCTGGGTGACACAATGCCAGGTCACTGCTATGGGCTAGGCTTGTAAAGCCTCCAGGGCCATTAGCCTATACACACCTACGAACCTATGAAGAAAACCTCCAACACAGGATCTGCCACTGCAGTGACCAGATTTCTAAGGACCTAAGAGGGCAGCCTATCTGGTTTTTCAGTGTGACCTTCTCTCTCTTTGTTTTAATTTGTTAGTTGGGATATTTTGCAGTCACCCTAATGATAATGGACATCAGCTGGGTATAATAACCCTGTGTTTCTTATGCTTAGTCAAACACTCTGCTTGTGCTATGCTGATGAGGTCATATGGCCGAAATATGCATATCCATAGCTAGTGGGGTTTGGCTTTATTGCCCTGAAATTGTCCATTAAAAAGACTTCAAATGTAAAAGTCATGGGCAGTCAGAATCGCCATATAGCTGAAACACCTGATGTTCATAAGGGTCATTTGCATATATCCCATGTGTCTCTTTTACAGGAGGTTTGGGAGGTCACTCATTGGAAGTTCTAGCTTCGTTGGGGTTTTCATTTAGTCTTTACTGATTGGTTTTTCAGTGTTATCTTCTCTCTCTTTGTTGTAATGCTTTAAGGAACTAACAAAAGCAGAATGTTCAGCATTACAAAATTCTGGTAGATATGCTAAGATGTACTGTAAAGCAGGTTGCTGTACAACACAGACTATAAAATGCATCCCAAGTCTAACAGGATTATTTAAAAAATGTATGAGGCAAAATCATGAAAGGTGTAGCTGCAAAAGCCAAGGGCACACAGTAGTTACGTAAAATTAAATAACTGAGTGGCATTACCTATAGGAGAAGAAAAAGTAAGACGGCAGAAGTGAAAAACAGGGAAAAGCATTTATGGAAACAAAGTAATAAAACGAAATCTGAAGGAGGATGCACTGGGAGAGAAGAGAGTGGTATTGACTAAAGGCAGAGCAGACAGGAGTGAGCGAAACTAGTGGTAGACAGTACTGGACAATGAAATATGACACAATAGAGGCATCAAGTGGGGTTATGAAAGCATCTCAGAGGGTACAGAACAAGTACAATACTGTGCCCTGTATAACAGGTATGCCACTAAGTGCAAAGATAACAGGAGTAGAGAATGACAAAATTAGGGTAGCATTAAGAAAGACACAGAGTAAGAAAGATGATATGAGCAGACTCCTTTGCTATGGATTGTGGAGTGGTATTGACTAAATATCTTGGAAATCATCACTGAGAGACTCCAAGTTATATATGAAGACAAGGAATGGAAGCTGGGGATACACATTCAAAATGACTGCAGAGTTCAAACTAAATATATATTTATATATATGTATGTATATATGTATGTATGTATATATATATATATATATATATATATATATATATATATATATATATATATATATAAATATATATCACCGACACTGCCTTATGTGACAATAAAATGAAGCAAGCACTGGACTTTTGCTGAGCATTTTACAGTTCAATTCTAAACTGCAAGCAAAATGAAGCATACTTTTTATTCCAACATCCTGGAACTGTATTACCATTATAAGTGGGTATGACTCCAAAGGGCTAGTACAGTGCTAAACTGTTAGATTCGCCACTCATTTCAATTTTACTTATGCAAGAGATACAACACTGATGCTTTATCCTACGACCACCCCCCAACCGAAACTCATATCTCTTAATAATGAATCCGCACAGGGGATGTTGTATAGGCTGCACTGTGTACAACTAGCATACTAGTGTGCAAATGGGCAAAAATTATTAACTAAACTCCAACACTTACACACACACACAGAATTATCAGGAGTATAAAGAATGATGACTAATTTCAGCTCAGAAAGCGAATACTGTAACCAGAGTATTAGTCAGGAACACTCCAAATTAGACACAGAGCTTGAAAATTCCTGGAAATTGCAATGTGGAACATTTGAGCTAAAAAAGGTTCTTTTTTTTTTTTTACTTCGCAGAAAAATTTCCACATATTAAAATAGTTACTGTAATAGCTAACTTTGGTTTCGGCTACCATTGTGTTAACTATATATATATATATATATATATATATATATATATATATATATATATTTAGATTTTTGGGGAGAAATCAAAAGGTAGTTGCAACAAAACACCTACACAAGCACAAAAGTCATTTCTAGCAAAACTGTAGTAAGTTTTGTTAAATACATTTTGTGTAACTTTCGAAATGTACATGTGCCTTTCTGATGTGTTCAAACAGAAATGAAAAAATATATATATATAGTATACATCAATCTTTTATATTTACAGTAACAGAATGTCAAAGGTCTGACTTTTTAAGATACTACAAGCTTCCTGGAGAAGACAAAACCCCAGAAGGCCACCAACCATGTTTGCCTTGTTCAAGTAGATGTACAATCCATGAGGAATGAAATGACATCTTCAGTTTTCTGCAACTTTCATACAACCCACATGCTGATGTTCATTTCACATGACGTGATACTTACTGGTTAACATCTTAACTCCAGGGCTCATTCCACAGGTCACTGTGTGAAGACTGCATGTTTTCCTTCATAAAGTAGTATTATGAGCTTGGCAAGTCTGACTCGTACTGCATAAGCGGTGTGCCACTTAGGAGGCTGCTCATGCTCAAAAGCACTCATGCACTTCCCGAAGGCAGTGAATGAGAAGCTTGCAAGGCTTTCATAGAGGAGAGAGAGAGAGAGGGCACACTCCCCAGAAGCACTACGATGCAACACAAGAATCCTCAGTTTCCTCACTGGCCTTGGACATGGGCTGGGTTGAGCCTTGGGGAGATTAAGGTAAGACCATTAATCAAGAAGGGCTGGTAGCAGGTACGGGTCAGCTGTAAGGAGGAAATAATGCCTATGGCTATGACAATTTTTGGTCAAATTCCTGAATTTTTTTTCCAAATGTCTTGTTTGCATCCAGGTAGTACAATTACTACCCAACACACACATTTTACAAAACTGACCAGTTTTACTTGTTTTTTTAACAACTTTTTTTTTTGCAGTGGGAGAGCTCCAATCAATATGGTGTTCTTTCACCCATCACTTTGGATTTTTTTTTTTTTATTAAACATTTCCTATGGGTGTTCCTTTGTATCACATGCCAATTTGCTTATGGCTTTGAGTTGGAATATACATACATTATACATACACACACATTTGAGATATATGCACACACACACACATACATACACACACATATATTTAACAATTACGTTTCACTACTATAGTATACGAGGCTAATGATTCATGGTAGAACTCCCTGCTTATAAAACTGGACATAATTTAGTGTTTTTTTTTTTAGTCATTACTACTGAAGGCAAAGGGGGTCAGACTCTTGTACATAACTGTACTGTAACTGTAAATCTACTGCATTTAAGTGACTTCTAACAAAACTAGTCACCATCTTAAACATATGAAGGAACTCTACATAAGAGTACGAAAAAAACTGAAACAGCTGTGGTGACTATGTAACACATATGGACGGCACAGTGGTTGCGTTGTCGCCTCATAGCAAGAGGTTCTCTGGTTCGATTCTCGGCAGGGGTGCCTTCTGTGCAGAGTCTACATGTCCTCCCTTCATCCATGTGGGTTTCCTCCAAGTGTGCAGATTTCATCCCACATTACAAAGACATGTGTATGGAGCATTTCTACCCAGGCCAATGCTAAAAATTGGCTCCATTCCAAGTCGGACTTTCACGGTAAATAAACACAGGCAAAGAAATTATGGAAATGTTCATAGCAGACTACAATTATAATGATGCATTAGCAGTATATTGGAAAGCTACATCAAAACCTTGAAATTAAATGTTAGGACAACAAGAATTATAACATTCTAGACAGTAAGCAGAGAAATATTTTGTCACAGAATTCAACATCTGGATGGATCAGTTAGTTGTTATTGCAAAAAAAGAACTGTGGGATTTCAAAGAATGATCTTTTCTGTGATAAACTTCCAGTCTCGCCTACAATATACTAGAAAAGGGGTGTAGCTTAAAAGAAACGTTGGCTCATAGCTTTTTAAATTTTTTTTGAATGTACAGGGAGTGAACACCGGGGAACTTAACCCTGTGTCTAATGAACTTCCTGCAGCTTTATTAAAAGAATGTTTATTAAGGTAAATGCTGTTAATGTTGAAGTCATTGATACGCATAGCTATAACACTGTGGGTGCATTATATTCCCTTGAGAGCCACTGTAAAATGGTATATGTAGTACTAACAAGTAGAAAATTTAAAGCACAGCTACAGGAATATAAGAGATACTAACACCAGTTGAAAATATACTTACAGCTCATTTTGACACATTTCACAAAGACAACACTTATGGAACTCATAGCTATTACTTTAGAACAAGGTAAGTGAATGCTGGAGGAAGCCAGAAGTTACCTGAATATGTGTAGTACAATAAAAAGTGCTTATTTATTAAAATTTAGAACAATGTACACTAGGGAATTTAATAAAGAATTCAGATGGAAACATTTACCTGGACAGTTTTATTGGCAGCTGTTTGCTATTTATTTTTTTTTTAAATTTTAATTTACAATTGATTCATTTTAAATAAATATTAACCTTTTTTGTTTCTCTGGTTTTGTTTTACTCCAGGAAGGCCTGTAGCAGAAGCACTAGGGCCTGGTGTTTACTATTTTAAAAAAAAAAATCTTAAGCCTTTTTTGTAATTTTATCATTAGTTCATGCCTCCACTGAAAGGGGAGATTATGCTGAATTCAATGTTTAATAATTTCTGCCCCTGTTCCTGCCCACCATCAAGCCTCCCTTCAAGTAGGCAGCCATAAGGGAAGTTAGTGTTATCTGCTTATCCCTAATCTCGGTGGCACTGTGAGCACTTGCACAATCACAAGGGTCGCCTATATACCCCTAGCCCTCATATGCATGTTTCCCCATATATAACCCCAAGAACCAACCAAGTTCACATCTTTCTGGCATCAGCTCCCCACATTATGACATGTCTTCACTCTCCAGCTGAGGCCCTGTCAAGGCAGTGATGACAGCCATGAAGGAGCCAGCCCAGGATGGGCATTGCCCATACTCCTCCGTGTGTCATTAAGCAATTAAACCACTAGTCAAACTCTGTCTGGAGTCAGGGCATTATTCCTCTATGCCACCTTCACAGGCAGTATCAAGTGCAATTTAGTGAGATAAAAAGTATTTCACATTTTGAAATATGGTACAATACCACCTGGGGGTTTAAATCAAGAAATAGTATGGACTTAATGTAGGACATCGCTCACGTTGTGGTTTATAACCATCTACAAGCATCCACCATATGTGTAGTTGCTCAAACTGTACATGGTCATACACTGCAGAAAATCTGCACAAGTATTCCACGTGGGAATTAAATAAGGGCTTTTTACCAAAAAGCTGTATGTAAGAGTCAGGTCAATCATATCCTCTAAAACTCCCAAAAAGGAAATTAGGGGCCGCATGTTAACTTCAGTTTAAAGTAGTTTTCGGTTCTTAAACGCCAGTGTCACTACATAATGGAGTATGATGCTCTCTTTGGAACTCACAGTCTGCTTCTACTGACCCACACACTCCTAGGATGTGTTTATCTAATGTTTACATACAGCATAGGATTGCTTTAATAAATAATAATATGCAACATTATCCCATAAGCACTAAAAAATGTGTGCTCTTCTATTAAAAAAAAAAAAAAAAAAAAAAAAAAGAAAGAGATGGCTAATATTTTAATATATTTCAAAAGGCTCCGCACCCCCAGGAATGCAGTAAAGCACATCATGAACTGATCTCAATTAATGTGATAACATGTGTTCTGCTTATGATGTTTTATAGCTGATTATACTTTAAGGCTGGTAATCATTTGTTATGAGCCAGTATCTACTTAACAACATAACAAAAGCCATGCACATTTAATTCCAAACACATGCAGCCATGGATGGTATCTCTGGTATACAGTGTAGTTTTAGGCAGCTGAAGGTGATAAACCCCAAGGCTTAATTAATAAAAGCTGACATACCATCAATTTAATAAAATGTATCACCACAGTCTTGGTACGCATAAGCCTGCCTCATTATGAAACAAAGATTATTTTATGTTTTGTTAACTGGACTGCTCAACTGTGTTGAGGCCCATTTTTAGGAGAGGTCACCAACATCTCAACTTCTTAGTGCAAAAAATCAGGACAAAGCCTCACGGAATGGGGGGGTGGGGGGTGGAAAGGCCTAAAGATAGGGAGAGACTTTTAAATACTACTCTAATAAACTTAGAAAGCTGCTAAAACAACAGAATGTGTCTTAGCATGCATTTTTTTCAGAAGGATATGAAGTCTGAAACAAATGCATATTGTTAAGTGACTTCAATCCTCAGCGCATACCAGTGATCTGCCAGGAAAAAAATCACAAATTTGAGGAACAGACCAGAAATATGAGGCTAAAAACTGTACAGCTGATAGGTATTCTCACCATCAGTAATAGTATGCAACCACATACAGATAACAATAGGCAGTTATAAGACAGAGAAAGAAGAGTGCAAAGTGGAAAAGCAGGTACATGCATTAAAAAGTAAAACAGAACACATGAACATTCAAAAAAAAATACTATGTTTGTATCTACTGCAGCACACTACACAACCCAGCAGCACAGTACAGTTAGTCAGAGGAATTAGATTAGACAATGCAGAGAAATAACATATAGGAGACAAAAGGGACTGAAAAGGGGAGGGAGTCAAAGACAGAGCCAGTGAAGACCAGTCCACTAAGTTGGGGAGTAGACAAGAGAAGTGGTGCCAAAATTATAAGGGAAGTACAAAGTCCCTTTTAGCAATAAAACTTACTAGTACTGATAAACTGCAATATTAGCCTCCTCAATTTTTTCGCCAGGCATCTCTATCAGTTATGAAAAACAGCATTCCCATGCACAGTGCATCTTAGTACCTGATGAACAAAGGCCTCCTGCAAGGTAGCACCATTCTAGGAAAAGCAGGTAAGGGGGGAGTCCCCTTAGATAGATATAAGCAATGGAAGTAGTGTTGCAATGGTAGAGTGTAGTTAGTAAGAGATGTACAGTTGTAGTCTTTTTGAAGGCATTACAGTAATATGTCTTGAAAGAAGCATGGAAGGACACAGTTGTAGCTGGTGGTGAAGCACAGAGTCACAGAGGAATAAAGCTCTAACTATAGCACACGTTGGATTAACAGCTTGTGTTATTTAACAGCACTGACAGGATAGGATGGACATGTCAACACTGGGTGGACTTCAGGGTAGAAGAGGATCCAAACAGCCACAGTTCCTCAGAAGGGTAACACTGTGATGGGCATCCAGGAGCAGTTTTTCAGCTTAAACTTCCACCTAGTGGTAGCCCTCCTTAGGGAGTACACAAGACTGTGCATTTGCAGGGGAAGGGACAACGAGTTCCTGTGATGACATGGGTAGCTGGTCTCCTCACTCAAGGTGGGGGTGAGGTCAGGGATTTACAGAAGTGCTGTCATTACCCTGGATACTGGTGAGAGCACAAACTCCCTGAAGTTTGTCTGAATGAAGGTTCCCCTGGATAGCTCTCACCTTAGTAGATCTGTGGACTCTAATGCTCCTGAATAACAAGGCTCAAGTCTAATAAGGGGTGGCTTCATGGTTAGGAGGCAAAGCACTTCGGGAGCAGGGGATATACCACAGTGGTTAAAGACCCTTTCTGGTTTAGTAGTTAATACTACCAGAGGAAGGACAGGAAGGAATATGCAAAGAATGGTTTAGAGAGAACTAGAAGGGATACAAGTTTAAGTCTGGAGCTAGACAAAAGATGATCCTTTATGCAGTATAGACTGCTAACAAATTTGCTTCTCTGTTTTTTGCCAATGTACAACTTACACAGAGGTCTAAGGAAGGATCACTGTAAAATAAAATACCCAAGTATTTAAAGATGACATGTTCACTATGACCTGTGCCATTGATGATTACAACAAGGTCAGAAGACTGAGTGATGTAGTACTGGTCACTAAAGAAGACTACAGATTTTGCCTCGCTTTTCCCCTAAGGAGATATGGTGCAGTCAGCCAGTACTGTAGTTTGGACTACTACTTTTGCAATCTGGCCTACATAAGAGACTTGTGATAATAAACCATCACTGTGCACATTGATATAAAAGATACGTGTGTAAATGTATGTGCAAGTAAAACACACACATACACACACACATATATATATATATATATATATATACATACATATATATATATATATATATATATATATATATAAACAACCGCAAAACAGAAGAATAGTACTTGTGAATAATAAAACTTCAATAACTAGAAAAAAATAAACGAACAAACGAAGAAACGAAAAAAATACTCGGACACCAAGCTGATCATTAAGCTTTCGCTCTTATTAGATAAAAGAGCTTCCTCAGAATGAACTGGGAAAACAACAGTTACAAATTTAAACCAGAGGTATGGAATCATAAGCTTATGTCTAAGCCAATAAGAACAGTATGCATAAATTAATAAATTAACAGACAAAAAGCTGAATGAACTAATGAGTAAAATAACCTGGAAGAAAAAATACCATATGAGGATACATAAGATAAATTATCTGTACCATTTGAGGGCACATTTAATATTTACACTTTCATTTAAACCAGGATAAATTTCTGAATTAAGTAACAATTGCCATTTCAACTCTCTAAGTTCCAAAAATAATTCCCAATCACCAAAGAAACAATCAACTTGTTCAAGAATCATAAAATAAAACTTGGAGAAATTGGTGCAATATAAACTGTGTTTGGCAAGAGCATTGTTCATGTTACTGGACCTGATAGCTGCTAAATGCTCCTTGACTCTATCAGACAGCTTTCTGGTGGTTTTACCAATATAAAAACTATTGCAAGATGCACAAATGCTGGCATATACAACTGCTGAGGAATGACAATTAAATTCTTTGTTAAAAGTAATTTTGTAGTTACAATGAGGGAAGATGTACTGTGAACCAATGTAAATGTAAGGACAAACTACACATTTATTACACTTAAACATACCAGAAGATGTGGAGTGCAAATCAGTGTTGAAAGTGAAAAAAGGAGAGTCCCTGTTTTCAAGACACATGCGAACAGTCCTAGTTCTTTTATATGAAAATAAAGGGGAAGGACCAATAGCAGATAACGTGTGGTGAGAGTCTTTTAATATGTCCCAGTTATTAGAAATAATGTTTCGGATAGAGGACATGTCACGAGAAATGGGTAATGGAAAGCTGAGTGTCATGTCTGACTTCTGAGAACCAGTAGACTTAGGTTTGGGTGTGAAACCATATAATAAAATGGGAAAATGGGAGATATACCTGTTTGAAGAAACATCTTCAAAAATGGAATTAACCAAGCTGCTGGGGTAGTGTCTCAAAAGAAACATATGTTTCAACAAGGTAGCTTGCATGTAATATTCACTGTCTAGACTGACTAGTCTGGAAGTTCGAATAAACTGACTACGTACAAGATTCTTTTTCATAAAGTAAGGGTGGGAGCTAGTAAACTCCAAAAAATTGTTCTTGTATGTATCTTTCCTGTGTATGGTAGAGCAAATGGTACTAGAAGAAATGTAAATTCTGGTGTCTAGAAATGTGACATCACTGCCACAAGCAGATAAAACAAGTTTTAAAAAACCAATACTCTCTTTCAAGTCTGATATAAAAATGTCTAATGAAGATTGATCCCCAAGCCACGCAAAAAAAATATCATCAATAAATCTTCTGTAAA
>NC_056750.1:795079308-795110763 GCF_019279795.1 Protopterus annectens
CTACTCTTCATGCAGGCATTACTGAAAGTCACCAGTGGTGTACCCATGGCTCATTGTTGGGCCCTGTCCTAGTTGGCATCTATTTCTTAGACCCTCAGCACTCCTGGTCTACGGCTATAACACTTTGCAAATGCCTGTAAAGTTGTTACTGATCTTGCACTGACTCGCAATTGTTCCAACATTGTTTATAGCATGTTAATAACTGATGCAATGACAGTGTTCTCAAATTAAATGTGGAAAAAAAAGTAACAATTAATTTTCACAACTAAAACATTTTCACATAAAAGGTACTCCTCCACTCCTATCAGACACTATCATAAGGGATCTAGGTACTCTTGTTAACTCAAAAATGATAGGAAGTCTTGAAATGGTGGTAAAAATACTGAAAATAAAAACAATAAAATAACCAGTATTGGAGAATAAAAATTCAAACCTTTTAATAAATACTTATTCAGCACTTTTGACCACAACGGCCTTCGTCAGAACATAACCTTTAACTGGTAAATGAATACTTAAATAATATGCCACTAAAAAGCACTTGTCACATTGACCCAACAACAAAAATCAATTTAAAACACTGTTCTGCTAACTTCTACTACTTTTACAAACAACTTAAAAATAAGTTAAAACAAGTCTACTTGCATTTCTTGCTTTGCTGGTTCTTAATCAGAACCACTTTATAATTTATATTACTGTTGAGCCCAGGTTTACTATATGCATAAAACAAAATTTACCATTTCAGTTCCCTAAACTCTAATTCATTCTCTATCTCCACTAAAATTATCTGGAACATGGTCAATAACACTGAAAAGGAATTTCTTAAAAGAATGACACCCCACAGAATACTTAGAGCATTATCCCTGTTTTTAACTTTTATGGCATACTGGGGATCGTATCTTCTTTTTTTGAATTCCTTGTTTGTCTTTCCTATATAGAAAGCATCACTTGTGCAACACTTAAAGTATACCACATATCTAGCACTGCATGTGAAGTACCCAGGCACTAAATGTGTTTTGTCCGTTCTTAACTTAAAAAAATATTGACCTTCAGAAATGTACCTATACTGAGCACAACTGTTGCACTTGTACCTGCCTCTTTTTCCTTCTTTGTTACCTTCCTTGTCATTCTTTTCCAACTAGGTTATTTATTTATTTTTTTTAAACATTTGTTTACCGGGAGAGCCCATTTTCAGCGGAGGACCAGGGAAAAATATTCCAGACAAGTCTTTTGAATGTGGGAGGAAACCACAGCACCCGAAGGAAAACCACATAAATGCAGGGAGGACATGCAGGCTCTGCACAGAAGGCACCCCAGTCAAGAATCAAACTGGAGAACTTCTTGCTGTGAGGCGACAATGCTAACCGCTGCACCACTGCACCATTTTTATAGTATTGACTTTGTTACTGATAAGAAAAAATGGCTTGCCCCCCACCACTCTTTTTACGTTGTCGCTGACTTCTAATCTCCTCCATTTATGTATAACCATTTTAATGGCTCCACTATCTACGAAGAACACTACTGGCATAGAAAAAGACCACTCTCTAAAATTACTTTGAATACCCTTCCCGTATTATTCTCCACTGTATCTTGCCGAATTTGTTGTACCACACCTCTTGGACACTCCTACACATAAATCTTTCAAGTAACGCCTGAATAAAACTATCTATTTTTCTTATGTCCATCATTAGTCTTTTTAACCTAACCAGCTGACCTTTTACTTTGTTATGATTTATGTATGTGGGATGCATACTGGAGTAGTGCAACTGTGCATTTCTGGATACATTCTTACTGTGTCAAGTTTATCACCACTGTCATTTTTTTTGCACCTCCAAATCCAAAAACCAAACCTTCAAAATACGGTAAGTGCAAGAAAATGCTAAAAATTCTGTACTTTTGTTTATGTCTCTCAAAAATAACTCCAATTCACTGACGTGCCCCTTCCATACAAAAAAACAAAATGCCAATGAAGCGAAAATAGGAAAACACCTTGTTGTGTCCCTCAACACATGGAAAGATGCACGTTTCCCCAATATGCCATGACTAGATTAGCATAATTTGGTGCCATATGCACTCTCATTGCCACCCCTTTTTTTTATGGTAATAGGTGCCTTCAAACGAGGAAGAGACATCGCTCAAAACATGGACAATATATTTTTCTAAAATCTTAACTTCCCCACCATATAGTGGTTACTACTGTTCAACATGAATCCTGTCCATTCTAAGCCTACTTCATGTGGAATGGCTGTGTATAATGCATGTATAGCTACAATCACCAATAAAGCTTCTCTTTCACCTGGATTTCCTTGATTATTTATTTATTTTTTTGAGGAAATAAAGAGTCCCTGATGAAGGAAGGAATGTGTAATGCCCTATCAATAAACACACACAGCTTCCAGTTTTGAAGCCTATGCTGACACAATTGGTCTATATGGCAGATCTAGCTTATTTTTGTGCATCTTGGAAACACCAAACAATACTCCAATTTTCAGTTTTGGAGTACTGAAAAAATTAAACATTTTCTGAAATTATTTCCTCAAACTACTGTACTGCCAAGAATCTATCTGGTTACATGCTTTGTTGATCTCGATTTTTGTGAGCCTTCGGATAAAAGTATCACCTAACAATAACTGCATGCCCTTAATATAATCCTTTTTGTTGACTATAACCATTTCTCCCCTTTGTCAGCCTTCATAACACAAATGTCTCTATTACAGCCCAGTTTTAAACACAGCCTTTCTGCCACAGATACAATATGTTTTTACTTGGATTATTTAAAAATCCCTTTAATATCTTTTTCGCAATTTTCTTCAAATGCTTTTATAATGGGATGCAGTGGTGGGTTAAAAACAGTAGGAACCACAAAGTCTCCCTTGTTTAGTTCTGGGTTGTTCCTAAAACAAACAAAAAAAAAAGTCTTAGATTCCACTTTCTAGTGTAAACTTTGAGGTCTATAACTTTTCATACCAAATCTAACCTAACTGTGGGAATGAAGGAGAAGCCTTTATGCAAAACATTGGTTTCCCCTTCTGAAAGTACCTAACCAGATAATTTGTAAATCTTGTAGTACAACAGCATCACCTTCTGTACACTCGTTTACTCTCTGTGGTTTGTGGAACATACTTAACGAATTCTCTGATGCTGCTTCTGCCCATGTTCTTCAGTGTACTGCTCCATTTGTATTGAAAAACCCTGATTTTGCCCCTGTTGTTATTTCTCTTCTGGAATGTGACAATATGACGTTGCCAGTCTGGATCCTTTCTTCTCCTGCAGTCTCGTTGATGATCTGGATGAAAACACCCAAAACATAGTGTGCTTGTATGTACAATATTATTAAGAACAACCTAGATGCTTTATGGGATTAACTGTTTTGGTATACTGGCAGGCTAGAAGGGCATTACTTCACATGCCTGAAGTATTTGCATATATACGCATACATGTATGTACACACACAATCACCCAACAATGGGCAAATTAAAGTTGCCTAAACACTCATCACGTCTTTGGGATGTGGGAGGAAAACAAAGCACTCAGAGAAAATTCACACAAACATGATACACAGTGTTTATTTTAGAGAGGATTATGGAGTCTTTTGCTAGTTACTGTGTCCAGTGCTTCTTCATAAACAGGATTAAGAAAGGGGGGGGGGGGTAAGCAAGCAAATCTGGCAACTTCATCAGCAACTTATAATGCTACAAAGACACATACATCTATTGCATTAGCTGAGAGAGACTGGCCTAGGGAAAGGTGCTAGTCATAGGTCTGAAGGGAATGAACAAATGTAAAAGTACTATGGTGTACCAGTCTTTTTGGGTCAACATGTACTAAGATTTTGATGGACGTAATTTATGCACAAAAAATCCTGAATGATCAAGTCTCATGATGAGTTGGTTAATGTTTTGTGTTACATTACAAAACATTCCTGGCAACGGAACAGTACAGTGGTGGTTCACCATTAATGGCAGTGCTCTAAAAACATAAGCAACAACATAGAAACAGTATTTTGCCCAAAGGTGAAGGAACTGCTATTTAAGGTGCTAGTCACAGGGGACCGATTCTCCTTATATCAATAATGTAGAATGAATATCAGTATCTTATCAGGAAGCACACACACCTTTGGTACTGGAAGATCTGAAGAATGTTCTCTCTCTCCAGATGGCTGGATTAATTTTTTCCATAGTTGAAGCTACAATGGACTATCAGGGGGTCTTGTAGTCCTGAGTGGGCTGTCCTTTGAATGAGACATTAAACCAATGCTCCTGCCTGAGTTGTTGGTAGCTCAGATGAATGAAAAGGCTGCCAAAACACAACGTAAAAAGCAGGGGTCCTTTGTTTATATACACTTTATATAAACTCACATACATACTGAAATCATTCTACTTTTGCATTGTGTTAAGAAAATTGCCTTCCCCTACTTTTTTCACCAAAATCACTTCCCTTTTTCACATTTCTGACAATACCCATTTCTTCTTAAACAAGACTTCAGTTCTTGCCTTCCAGATTTCCCACCTAAACAATATAATACAATATAATAACTTTCAATCTTTATTTTTTCTGTCCACGATAACCATAGAATATCACCCTTGTGTCAATATCTCTAACATTTTTGATGCATGTAACATTTGTCCTTTACTTGCCAGCGCTTAACTCTTCATACTGAATAAATACATGATCTCTTTCCTCATACTTAAGAAAGAAAAAAAAAAAAAAAAGGTAACAATCTTTCCTTCCTTGCCTTCCGTTTCATATTTCCCTTCACAGGGAGTTTATCAACTAACAATCTCCAAAAGAAATCATGACATACTGTCAATGCTTTACAACTTATTTTCAGGCATGGACTAATTTAAAAAAATCATATTTTAAACACCACATTCTCCTATCCTTTTCAATTTCCTCTATATTCACTTTTCTTACACAAATTTGATCTTAATATTCCTCACCTGCAATCTCTCTCAAAAATTCCGCATACTTTGCATACAGTAAAGAATACAAAAAGCACCGCTAAAGTCCAAAAGTTGTATTCCCAAAAAACATTAGCACCATGTAAAAACAACTGGAAAACGACCACCACGGACCAGGAATCAACCAAAAAGGAACTTTATTTGAAATAAAATAAGCGCTTTCGCGCATCACATACGCTTCCTCAGATTTAACAAAATACAGGTTTGAAATCCTTTTTTATATATATAGCACTTCATTAAAACTAATTAAGTACATAATTAAGTAATCAATTAAAACTTGTCTAAAATCAAGGCAAAAATCATCTCTCCCTAATTCAGCCTTTTCTTTATGAAACATTATGTTTCAGCATTTAATCTGTAGTATACGGAACACTTCATAAAAATCCCTATCATATAAAATAGTAATAACATATTAAAATATAAAGTAACCAAGCTAAATATTGATGAAATAAAGTCCTGGAATATATTTTTAGAGAAATACTATATATTAATACATATAAAAAAATATAAATCTACAAAGATAACAGAATTCCTGTAACCTTTTTCCAGAAGTACATCAGAAACTAGAACTAGAATACTTTGCATACAGATTTGTAATTAAATTACTTTTTTTTTATATATCTCAAAATCTAATAGAGACACAAGGGATTAGTGTACACCAAAGGATGTATTCACCCAAAGCCTTCTTCATTCTCATTTGTACTTAACCCCTCACTTTTTTTTTTTTTTTTTTTTTTTTTTTTTTAACAGGATTAAATCCTGATCCCTACTCTTCAAAATACAATTTGTAATACTTCCCTGTCTTTACTGCTTGGCATCATATATACATTGTTTAAATATCCCAAATGTTTCTACAACAGCAGAATTTATCAAATAGGGTTTTGCTCTTAAAGTTTAAATATCTTCCATTACAACATTATTTGCTTTATTTGTTCTGTTCCACTGCTCCTTGACCACTTCTTATTAAACAATTACTAACAAGGAAATCTCATTATGAGATATTCTCCCCAAGTTTTACTACATCCCCATCTCTTTCCTCTTATCCTATTTAATTCAACATCTTGCTCACTCACTTCTATCAAGCTGTCTCATCCGTATCTTATTTCTCATTACTATTATTACAAAAACTGTCATTCTCCCTGTCATGCACTTGATTTACCCCTCCTTACAACCTATTTAATTTACTTTCAACCACATTCACTGTTAAAGCAAATTAGATTGCTGATACAGCACTCATGTCTCACTCCTCTTTTTATATTAGTCTTCATGCTAGATGCACGTCTTTTGTCATACTCTCATTGTATTACTTCTACACGTTTACCAAAAATCCCATACTGGGTAAGAATATTCCATAAACTTGCATGTTCCACATAACCAAAATCCTTATGCACATTCCCCATCATCATTTTAACCTCTACTCCAACTCTTAATTTGTCATCCACTCTTTCTCTTACTAATATTTATAAATCCTGACTTCTCCTTCCCTTTACCACAAATTCTGAGAAATAAAACCTTTTGTAAAACTTTCTCCACTATTATATACAATACTTTCATAAGATTCTTGTAATCTCTATTGTT
Organism: Protopterus annectens; assembly: GCF_019279795.1. Classification (NCBI taxonomy): domain Eukaryota; kingdom Metazoa; phylum Chordata; order Ceratodontiformes; family Protopteridae; genus Protopterus; species Protopterus annectens. The sequence continues at coordinate 795,085,845 of NC_056750.1, forward strand.
TAAATGAACAGGTCAACGGTTCTAAATACAAGACCCATCTGCTTTTTATATACAAATTGAATGACCCTATGAATATGTATAGAATTAAATTATTTGGTGATAACTGTTGTAATGTATGTCATTGCTGCTACTGTGACTATGTATATGATGAAACTGTATGTGATAAACAGTAATATACGGAACAGTATACTTAATTTCTGATATTTTTATCATGTATAAACATTTTGGAGCTTTTCTCCTCCAATCTTCGCTGAAAAAAGGGCATCTGCCCAGTTATACTAACCTGGTAAACAAGTGTCAAATACATAAATGACCTCTTCACATATAGCTGTACTTGTAAAATCCATTCATTCAAAATCTTTACAAATATTTTTATAAAATTTATACCTTAATTCATATCTAAAAGGCACTGAATCTTCAATTACTCAATTTAAGAATGTCATCAAATTTTTCTAATGCTATTTTGTAAATACTGCCTCATCTATAAACTTTCAAAATTCTGTTTTGGCTGTCCCTCCTCTTTCCCTTCACTGTACGTTTCTTTACAAAACCTACAAAAAACACGTCTTCTTGTGTACATTTTACTTTTCCATCATGATCCTTTAACTCCCTTATTTGTCATGGTTTTTGCTAAAAAGTTGAAACTTCTCCCTTTTAAACAAAACTGATGTTTATACAATATTCTTTGTATTTTTACTTTATTTTTCTCATATAATTCCTTCTCATCAACAAAATACTCTGTTACTGTCCTCCAAATCTCTTTCCATGTAGTGTTCCTTTAGCTCTGTTTTCCTTTATTCTAATAGCAAATGCATCTTTTTATATTTTTCTTTGATTTCAAACCACCACGCATTAGATTCTTAGCAACCATTCTTTCCTTAATTATACACCCATTTTCACAAATTTCTATCCAAACTGCAATATGACAAGAATGCAGTAGACAGACTGCCACAGTGTGTTGTGTATATCTACCACATACTGGAGAGTAAACTGTATTGTTAAAGAATATGGAAGTGTGTGTAAGGAACACAGCATGGCAGTGTGGACATGCACACACTGGGCAGTCCAAGCAATGCAGTACACACAAGCGTGAATGTGAGTATGCTTCTTGCAATGTTTCTCTGTTTATGTATGGAGGAATGCTATCACAGTGTGACCCCCCCTTCTGGTCAGACATGGGCCATCTAATTCATAAAATTTTGTACGTGTGTGTGTGTGTGTGTGTGTGTGTGTGTGTGTGTGTGTGTGTGTGTAGCTCAATATCCTTTAATGCACATTATGCACCATTTAAATTTTATTATACTTTGCTTTTCTGTGAGGGATATTAGTACCAGTTTATGTTTCAATGCCCTATGGTCTTTCCAATTTGAAAACAACCCATAGATGCTCACCAAACAAAATGAGCTCAAGTAACAGTGGTCATCAGTGACAGAAATATGGAAAGAAAACTTACATATGGAAGATAATAAACAGGAGGCAGTACATGGTGATGGAGTTAACAACCAGCATAGCAAGTCCTAAAAAGTAATGAATCCTAATACAAGAGCATCTGTAAGTGTTAACTATTTTAAGCTGCAACAAAAAAGCAAGAGATGGCAACATGGTTCCTTAGTGTATAGGGATGGAATCCTGACTGCATTCCCAGATGACTAAAGATAGATTAGAATTTCTGATGGTGGAGGAAGCAGAAATATGTCAGCCTGGCCACTCCAAAAGGGAGAAATGGACTTCTGTCTGTGATATGGTTCATAGGTAGGTACTAGGCTATTGGCCCAAGGGCCTACGTAAGCCTAGCCAGCAAGTGATGTATGACTGCAGTGATCATAAAACAGACTGCTGATAAAAATTTGTCACTACAGGACAGGGCTGGAGAGCAATAACTTTACATGTGGTGATGTGCAGGACATTAAGAGTTCCACCCATTTAGGGCATTCCAACAAATACTTGTGTACAAGATGGCTCTGCTCTGATCCACCATCCCCTTCACAGCCTGAGTACAGCTGAGTTGGTTCCAGTCCTGGCAGAGGGTAGTTTTGTGGACAGTATATTTAGAAGCAAAAAAAGAGTAGAAAGCATGGTCAGCTGGACTGTACAAATGTGTCACAGCAAGAGGTTCTCTGGTTTGATTCTTGGCTGGGGTGCCTTCGCTGTGGAGTCTGCATGCCCTCCCTGTGTTCGTGTGGGTTTCCTCCGGGTGCTCCAGTTTCTCCACATTACAAAGACATGCATCTGCAGTGTTTCTCCCCGGGCCTCCGCTGAAAATTGGCTTTGTTTAAAGTTGGACATTCCTGGTTAACAAATGATAAATAAAAAATAAGGGGGTTAAAAAAAAAAATAAAAGAAAAAGGAAATAGTCTCTGCTAGGTCAGCAACCAAAGCGTGAATGGACTCGGAACAAGGAATAGAAAAACACAATTTATTGAAGTACTCTGTACAACGTGGTAAGCGCTTTCATCTGCGCAGCAGACTTCTTCAGACCACTAAACATCAAAATAAGGAACATATTTAAAAACTTTTTGGCGCCAGAATTCATTGATAATTGAATAATCACTTCCTATTTAAAGTGCCAATGCAAGTAATATTTAAACACCATAATAAAATACTTTTCCTCTGATAATTAAAAATTTTACACAATAAAAATACAATAATTAATAACATTAAATACCAAAATTGTAATAAATGAATTGACTGTACTAATATATAAAAACTGTAAATTGTAAATGCTGTGAAATGTACATAATATATTTGATGTATACATAATGTATTAGCTATAAATACAACTCTGCCTGGACAAATACTGAAAATCAAACTGCACTGAATAAATACTGCTCAAAGTGAGAATAATGTCATACACAATCATATGTATATAAAATTTGATATAAACACATACAAAATAGTGTGACTAAGAAATTAAATATTTTGCTAACTTTCCACATCACACAAACTACAAGTGATACTATATCTATTCAAAATTGACATATCAATACATCTTATAATAACTGCAAAAAAGGTTTAATAGAAATGAATTCATTAATACCAGGGAATTTTGTGGCATTAGTCATAATCTGCCACATACTTTCCCTTTTCGCAAGGAGTGCTTTAAAATTACCACCCCGTGGTGTAATAACTACCTGATCAATTATGGCAAATCTAAATGTATAGGTATCACCATGTTCCTTTAAATGTCTATATAAGGCATTTTTGGTGTCATGCACCTTAATCCTATACAAATTCTCATAAATCCGCTTTCTAAATTGCCTTTCAGTTTTCCCAATCTAGAAGGCTGTACAGGACATACATTTAGCAAGATATACTATATGTTGGTACTATAACAATTCCCTTTCTTAAACCTGATTCAAGTCTTATTGATGTCATTCAACTTGTATCCCTTGCTCTCGTTTATAGCAAAGCATTGTCGACATGAGCCACATTTTTTGGTAGATGCAGCCAATTTCTTGTAATTCAAGTTTTTTGCACTCTCCAATATTCTTTTTACATTAAACCCCATTTTGTATACACAACAAGGTCGTTCACCTACTATATTTCACACTTCATCATCAACAGTTAAGGTGTACCAATATGTAAACAATATATTTTTAATTTCATTGACATGCGGAGAAAACATTAAGACACAAACTTTGTTAGTCTCAAGCCTATCAATACTACATGACTGGATGTCAGTGTTGTAATTGTATACTGTTTCTAATATCGGAGGGGATTTTTTACCCCATTCATTAGTAACATAAAGAGCAACATCATTCAATAGAGATATAGGATAATCCCTATTGATGAACATATTCTTAATAAAATTTATTTCTTTGACCATTGTCTCATAATTGGAGGACATCCTAGCCGCCCGTATACACTGTCCTTTAAAAATGTTTCTTAATATGTGTTTGGGGTGATTACTTGAATATTCCAAATACCCATTCGAAAAAGTTTCCTTTCTAAAAATTTCTGACTGAAACCCAGAATCCGTGTGTCTTATAAAAGTGTCCAAATAGGCAATGCCTTCGTTGTTAACTTTATGAGTAAATTTCAAAAAAACTATTGGACTGGTTAAGATATACCATGAATTCATCAAAAAGTTCACTTGGTCCGTCCCATAACAGGAACATGTCATCCAGGAACCTTGTGTAGTATACTACATGTTGAAAATATGTACAGTTAAATAAAAATGAAAATGCATGCATCAGGCTCGAATTGAAATGATGTATACATAAATACGTACAATAACATATACAACGGTTCATCATTTCACATTTGACAGGTTATTCTAGTACATATTACTGCAGTTTACCTTACCTATAACTTTCAACAGCTAAATGATTTTTTATTGCACGACTTCCTATTGCACTGTGCAATTCTCACATGAATAAGAAGATCTAGATCAAAAAATCAAATCTTGATGCATCAAAAAACAAATCAAATTTTGATAAATATAAATCAGCACGAATTCTAATACATTGAATTTACAATGTAATCTTAAGGCTCATAACTTGTAACTTACTTCCTCTGCAGAATGAAAAATAAAGCTTGCATGCAGCCACTGATATTTTGCCATTACTGACTTCAGAAGACTTAGGGTTGACTAATTTAATACAAAAAATTGCCCACATAAAATTCAAACTTTGTCAGACCTTTGGGTCCACCTTTACCTGTTTGAAGTGCCACCAATCAGCCCTATCATCTGCTCGTGATATGGGACATTCTAATTTAACCCCCCCCCATGCACACATACATTTTGAGACTATTTACTTCAACCTAAGACAAGTTTTACCTCCTAAGTGCTTCCTAAATAGTCCAGGAATCAAGAAAATCATTAGAAAAGAAGGATTTTCAACTGACAATTTACATTAAAACTTAGAACAGAACGCATGTGATTTGTGCTTACCTGTAAAGTATGTAATCAGGGAACTTTTTTTTTTTTTTTTTTTGTAGTAGTAGTAAAAGAAGAAAACGCTGTATGGGCGGAAATATGTAATGTAACAATGCAGGGCATACAAAACAAAACCTTGTCGCTTTCATAAAAAATAGCTTCTTCAGACCATAAAAATCACAATGCACACACAGTATAAATATCCCTCTAATCTATTAAACAATTTAGAAATCAACTAATCAAATTCATTTAAAATTCATTTAGGACAAAAAGGTCTTATTTGTTTCAGGTTGGGTGTTAGAGACCCTACCATTTAGTCTCTTTCCTCTGTCTGCTTGTAAATTCATAAACAGAGTCTAAGAGTCAACCAGGACAAAAGAAACTCACTTCTCTAACCAATGTCTGCACACTACTAACCTCCAAAAGATCTTGTCAACCATAAAAACTCTTATCAACCCTACTGCTCACCCACACCTCCCAACCCTTTCCCCAATCAAATTTAAATCACTACTTCATTGATACCATTTCCAAACTAGTACCCACCACCACCAACCCCAACCCTACCTCTAATTCCACTTCCAGTTCTACTACTTCTACTACCAAGCCCACACCTTTTTCGCATCCCCACTCTGACTCCACTAACCTCTCTGACCCCTTCATGCTCAAACCTGTCTGTTAGTTATATTAAAAGTCTCCTCTGTAAACTCAAACCTTGTTCCCCCGCCCCTGATAACCTACCTCCCCAATTCCTAAAACTTGCTGCTAACTATTACCCTTCCAGTCACTATTCTAATCAACTGCTCTATCCAAGAATCCACGGTCCCCTCTATTTGGAAGCAATACTACACTATCCCACTACATAAAGGAGGTAACTCCACAGAACCGTCTAACTTCCGTCCCATTGCTATTCTTTCTCCCCTCTCCATAATTCTCGAAAATGTATTCATTCTCAACTACTTTCCCACTTTACTCAAAACAATCTTTTAACCACCACCCAAGCATGGTTTCAGACCCAAACACAGTATTAACACTGCACCCATCCTTCTCACATACACTAGCTGAGGCCAGAGACAAACTAGTGTCCTGCCTTTTCTTAGATCTCTCAAAGGCTTTCGATACAGTCTTTCACAACCTTCTACTTCATAAACTTTCTCAGCTGAACATTTCCATCCCCACTCTTAATTGGTTCTCAAGTTAACTGTCCAATCGCCTACAAGCAGTTAAATGGCAAAATTCCTTCTCACCCTTTCTGCCAGTTCACACCGATGTTCATCAAGGCTCAATTCTCGGTCCCCTCCTTTTGAATCACTTCACTAATGACCTACACACTACCAGTAACCCCTCCTCTATCATACAGTACGCAGATGATTCAACTCTGATATCCACTGCTGAATATCAACAACGTCCACCATACCACCCAAACTTCATTTCATTCTGTTGAGAAGTGGCTCACCAACAATCAACTCATCCTGAGCCCCTCTAAAACTAAGCTCCTATTATTCATGCCTTAAACTCTAGCCCACCACAAATCCAGCTCTCTCATATCCTCTCTAAATGGCACCATCATAAGACCAGACATGCACACTAAACTCCTGGGTATCATCACAGATGACCAGCTCTAACTAGATCTCCACATACTTCATTCCATAAAGAAAACACACCAAAAAACTGGGCCTGCTATACAGAAATAGCAAATTCCTGACTCCCAACTCAAAACTACTGCTAGCCCAACCCTATCTCCTCCCTGCCCTCCTCTATGGCTCCCCTCTATTTTCCAATCTACAAAATAACCTGCTGGCACAGCTAGACCAAACCTATATGAAAATTGCTAGATTTGTCACCAGCAGCCCCTATAAATCCCATCACTGCACTCACAAAACTACATTAGCTTGAACTCCCACACCTTCTGGCCAAAAGTCAGCTGATCCAAGCTTTTATAATTCTTAATTCAAACTCTGACTGTCCATCTCTGTCCAGCCTGATCTCCTGGTACACCCTTACCTGTTGCCTGCGCAGCTCCAATAAACACTTACTACAAGTCTCTAGACCCAACAAGAACACAGCTAAAATACTCTATAAACACTACATCTCCCTTATCTGTAACAATCTTCCATTCCAAATCAGAAGCCATACCTCCCTTCCTAACTTCAAACATGACCTGATACTGTATCTCCACAACAACCCTATATGTACCTGTAACCACCCTGCGTAACCCCTCCCTCTCCGTATACCCATTTCACCACTAAGTCTGATCTAGAAGACCTTTCCTCGTTCTATAACTTACTATATCTAACTGCTCTCCCTTCTACACCCTCCCTCTACATCACTACATCCCTCCTCTACTACTTCTTCTGCACCATTTCTTCCTCTGATCTGAGGCCCCTTGTACATATACTTTTCTCTAATTTTTTACTCCTACACTAGTTTCATCCTCAGATCTGAGGCCCCCTGCACATACACAATTCTCCTTCTAGCTACCAATCTAATAATACCATGCTTCTTTTCAAAATAATACCTATAAACTTAAAAAGCAGTGGTGGTGCAGTGGTTCGAGTCTCGGCTGCAACGCCTTGTGTGTGGAGTCTGCATGTCCTCCCTGCGGTCGAGTGGTATTCGAAAAACATGCATAAATGAGCATGCCTTCGTTGAAGGTTGGGCGTCAAGCTGGCACCTTGGCACCGTAAAAATCTACTGCCAATCATTAGTGGAACGGAGTTGTGCTGTGGCGACCCCTAAACTGAGAAAAGCCGAAAGACGAAGAACAACAACCTAAAACCTTAATTCCCTTACTGCATACCTCCTGGATTTATTATTGCTGTTTTTCCTTTTACAACTTTATTATTATACTTTTTTATATATAAAGCTATGTATAATTCCATGCAGTACATTATTTTTCTTATCCAATGTATTCATGACATTGTTTTGCACTGTATTATTGTAAACTTGTTTCTAGTTGTATGTCTGTTAGTGCTTTTCCCCTCGGGTCTCCACTGAAAAATGGTAAATTCTTACCCAGCTGGACCAACCCAGTTAAATGCAAAATAAATTAATAAAATAAATAAATTTGGGATCCAATGTTACCCAGCCTTTGCCCTATCATGATGGTTTCTATCACCTTAAACTTAAAATGATGCTCTATGCCTAGATCTATAAAATACTTAGCTAACAAATTTAGAGCATTCCCCTCTCTAATGTCCCGCAGATGTTCCCTGATTCTGTCCGTAAAACAATTTGTTTTCCCTACATACAATTGTTGACAACTGACACTAAGCCAAATAAACCAAATGTTTGGTAAAACAATTGGGAACTACCTTGAAAAAATATCTCTTATTGGTAATAGGGTGTACAAAGGTACTCTCATCATTTAAAAACAGACATTAATTGCAACTACCGCACCAGAAACAGCAAAACTCCATATGCCATGATAATTCACTCTTCTCATAGCATAACATCCTTTTAAGTGCCTTTTTGTTCCTAAACCTAAAAGAAGGTCTAGTGCCAATCACACTATTACCCACCTTATCCGATGTCAGGATATGCCAATTCTTTTCAATAATGCTACAAATGGCATTGGCATTGCTGGAATATGTTATGGTAATAGAGACACCTGCCATATCATTGGGGTTATAATTCCTATCTATCAAATGTCTCCTCGACAAATAAAGTTTGACCCTCCCGTTCCTGTCAGTTGGTGGCCATCAACTCCTTGTCTAGTTTATCTATAGAGTATGATTTCAATAAAACAATCTCGGCAGGTATGTTGTGCCAAAATAATTCCAGCAGACACAAATAGAAATGTACAAAAACCTGAATACAAAAGTATACTTGGGGGAGCAACAAGTTCTGTATGCAAATTTACTTCCTCATTCTGACAGCATGTGGTCCAACATTTTATTCCTGAACATCCTCTTTCCCTCCCTCTCATATACAGACAACTAAATAGATGTATAAAGAGACACAGATGTGTGAAAGTGCAAGCCTAGGCCACAGCAGACTTAAAAGGAGATACAACAGAAAAACAGGAAGTTTTGCATTTCTTGGACCAAGCTGAAGTTTTCAGCTTGAAACCTTAGCTGTACTCAAGAGCTGTCATAACAGGAAACTCCTTTTTACACTTTTTCAGTAATGCCAATAACATTGCTATCACATAATTAGCGCCTGCAATGCTCTATCTTAACATTTGGGTTGAACATCACAAGTTAAAGATCAAGCATTATATTCTAAAGTACTACCTCCTTCAGTGAAGTACTGTGTAACAAATCAATGCAGTAATCGGCAAAAAACTTTCACAAAAGATCTTGTTCGCATATACCCAAATACTTAAATGTTCAGAAGCTGCTTCTCAAGCACAACAAAAAACAAACTCAGACTGGAAAGTATCATTGAAAGGTTCACATCAAATTATTATGGACCTACTAAGTACAACCTGCATTTTTATGTTATATCCACTTTGAAACTTGTTGAAGTACTTTATAGTACAGTAATCTGCAGATTAGTTAACTGAGGGAAAAAAAATTAAACAATGTAAGTTTTCTTTATATATTTTAGCAACCTGGTGGACCAACTGCTGTGTGTGTGTGCGCGCGCATTTTAAACTGAAAAAATAATAAAATAAAAAGAAATTTGACAAAAAAAATGCAAGCCCTGTAAATATGATCACAACAGTGAAGAGAGGAATTGTGAGTATGTGTTCCTCTGATTATTCCTCTGACTATGAGGTGCAGAGATCTCAGAGTTAGTATAAAAAGTAGCACGGGCAAGGAGGAGTATAGCCCCCATGTCAAAGCTGCAGGGGAGGGGAAAGCCCTGCAAAAATACAAAGAGAAAGTTTCAATGCTTGCTTTTTCAGCTGAAGGTGAAGTATTGAAGTTTAATGATCACATCTGTGAGATGTGGACTTTTATCTCTCTCATTTATATCATGCAGCATGCACGTGCATTTTATTTATATATATATATATATATATATATATATATATATATATATATATATATATATATAGACAGATGTATATGTATAAATACACATGCTTTGTTCGCGTGTGCACACAAACACGCACATAGTTTACAAAACTGCTGTCTTGCTTTATGAATGACTAAACCAACAAATTAAGGCAAGGTTGCAAACAAGTAATGAAAACAGATTCTTTGTATTCTCATTTTACAGGATGAAATTGTAAAGAAAAAACAGTGGATCAAAAACAATGGAAAGCTTGTTAAGTACAAGCTTAATATGACCCAACACTGATACTTTCCCCCTAAAACTGACTGGAGAAACTATGGCTCTGTAATGTTCAGAACTACAAACCATTTGTTCAAATACAAGTCACATTTCCCTTCTCTTGTTTACCTGCAGTTTGCAGTGCCCCTTTGAGTGAACCTCATGAAACAACAAACTTCCAAAAATGAACAACTCTCAACCAACTGGGAACAGATTACGGTACACTCCACAGTTTCTCTGCACTACTGTAAAACTTTCTTCCCCGAAGCTAAGGAGTCAGTTTGAAAAGCCATTTGAGCTGTACACTCACTGCCAATATAAAGGCTCCCTTGGCAAACGGGAATGCCACAAATTATTGTATTTATTTATATGTTTGTTTGTAACCACAGACAAACTACTATGATGCAGGACTTGATCAATGAATCTACATTTTGTTAATGAAAAAAGTTATGAGAAACCAACACAGACGACCTCCCAAACAGAAAAAGTGAATTACATATTGTCAGATGTTTCACCACCAAGATTAAAATAAACATTAGTAGACAAAAACATTTCAATTGTTTTTAAGAATGTGAAAACAAAGCTGATAAAATTATCTCAAGTCCTAACTCAAATCTTTTACAGAACCCTACAGTGAAAAATGCATGGTTTTAAACTACTATAGAGTACAACAGAAGAGGAACAAAGCTGGTTTACAGCCAACACCTCTGAACCTGCAAAGCCCAGCAGACAAATCCTGAAACAGTGGCTTTGCCACTGACAAAAGTCAAATGCTTTCTGTAATGGAAAGTCTAAGGCTGGATGCTGAAACATTCCTGAATTCCATACAAGGAGGATTAGCTATGATGCTTCACGGTCAATATGCTTCAGCTGTTACTGCACAACTAATGGTTTTAAATGAAGCTAAATCTAAGGAAAAATTTGTTTTACAAATGTTAGAGTCACTCTGCAAGGAACTTTTGGTGGCCTACATATATATATATATATATATATATATATATATATATATATATATATATGCATTAATACTGGCAGAATAATTGCCACTGAGCAAAATATAGCCTTTGAGCTGGCTCTCTGATATGGCAGCCACAATGACATTTCTTGCCTATAAGAGATCTGAATGAAATAGCAGCAACAAATTCTGAAATCAGTCAATAACGTGTCCAGATTCCAAACTGCAGACACATGATTAAATGTACAAACATGGGAAAAAAACTCAATTACTAGGAGAGTGTAGAGCTTTCATATCTCTCAATGGTCCAGATTTTTGCAGAATCACCACATTTTTGCCTTGTTTCTTAGAAAAGATGTGGTTTCCAGGCAAATCACTGGGATGATTGGAGAACTGAAATTACTAAATGACATACATTTGAGTTTCAGACTTCATATCCTTCAGAAAAACACATGCTAAGAAAAATCCTGTTATTCTGCCAACTTTCTAAGTTTATAAGAGCAGAATTTAAAATCTGTCCTCCAGTTATATCAGGCTTCATTCAAATTTCTTGCCCTAAGAGGTATAAGTAGCTTTAATTTTCGAGATATTCTTAAAGACGCCAGCTCTACGCTGTACAGGGATAAAGCCCTGTCTATGGCCCAGATGATGACAGTTTGAGTAGCAGCTCGAGGGCTTGATGGGGCTGGCAAGGGAGTATAGGTATGACCATCTGGGGGTATATCCAGCTGTGAACAGCCACAATTCTTTCGCCATTTGGACGAGGGACAATTATGCAAATGAGTAGCCTGGGAAGACAGAGTTGCTCCTGAGCAAGGTACTGCGCCTTGTGGTACCCTTCAGCATGGATCAGTGGAAGCATACACTTGCAAGGGGAAGGTATTGTAGGCCTTTACAATGACCGATATCATGTCCCCCTGCCCAGGTAAGGTAAAACCATTTGAAATGCTTTCATTACCAGGATGTCATCAATGGTACAAACAACTTTAATAGCTGTATGCATAACCATCTCTATGGATCGTTCTCATCCCTCTCAATGTACCGGGGACCTCCTAGTAAGGAGGTAACAAACGTGCATAGTCCAGCTGCGGGAGTTTTAATGCACAGAATTCACCCACGGGATCATAAAAGTATATAGAAAAAAAAATGTTTTCTTACAGAACAATTAATTTGTTAAAATGCATAGCCATATGTCTCAACTATTCAGATTTTTGACAATAAATGGCAGACATCTGTGTTCAGACTTAAAATCCTAGAAAGTTGCTAGAATAAAAGGTTGTGTTTCTGAAGGATATGAAGAGCCATATTTAAAATGTGTACCTATTTTTGGGCCATTGCCCCCCATCATTTTTGGTTTTGTCTATATTTCTTGTATTAAGAGGCTGATAGGTATGTGCATAAAAATAACCTCTATGACTGAGAGTCACAGCTTTTCTTTCTCATTTAACTCTGAGCTATCAAACTAACTATTCCTTGGTTCATAGACTAACGGCCAGCAAGGTCTTTATAAGCATAGCCACACAACCCAACAGAAGAAAGGCAGTGAATTTTCAAATTCCCATTTAATAATCAAAGTTACACTAGTGCCAATGATGAAATGGGGTAAAGCCTTGACAGTTGCCCAGGCAACCCAGGAATGATCAGCAGTATAGCTGACAGAAAGCTAGCAGGGGAAGATGGATGTGCCCATGACTGGAAGGACACGGTGCAGACAGCAACTGAATGCATCAGTTGCCTCCAAGAAGGGGTTTCAAGACTTAGCCTGGGTGCAGGCACTGGGCTAACCAAGCCACTGAAGAGTAGTAGCCTTCATAGTGGGCTACAGGGCGCATGCACCCATGTGGACAAGCCACTGTGTGCCGCAAACTTGCACAGTTGTCTTGTCTCTCCAGCCAGGGGGGTGGGATACCATAAATGTCCTCATAGCCAACAGAAGCAAACCCCATGGTTGCTTGTATGAAAGCACCCACCTGGATGGCTCTTACCTCTGTGGTCATGGATGACTCTCTGCCACTGAAAAACGAATGGCCAAGTCCTTCAAGTCTCGACTGGTCATCAGATACAGAGGCAGAAACAATCCAAGGAACCAAAAGTTAACCACTCCTAAGTAGATACAACTTTTCTGTCATTATCTCTGTGCACCCTCATTTAAAAAATTCCTGACTTTTAACACCAGAAATGGCAAGAACTCTCGACATCTAATGCATATGGAAGGCATGCAGTTTCTTTCCCAGAATACTATTATTGAGTATGCACACACTTTAAAAACAAAGGAACAAGAAAGGACAGAAGTACATGCAAGAATACATTAATAAACTTCAAATAGATGCAAGTATGACAAATCCTTTGCAGTTTGAGCAATAAATAATATAATTATTAATTTAGTCATTTGTTCTTTTATTGTAGAAGGACATGTAGTTCACTATGCACTACAGTAAGAAATTGCTAACGCTTCATCTAAGGAATAACAAGAGGAAAACCACCCTTTGGCAATGGCCAGAGAGATAAAGCCCTGAATATGGCCCAGATGACCCAAATTCAATTACTAGCTGTGGTACTTGTAAATGCAGTCAGAAAAGAGGGGAATGTCTTTCCAAGGGGGATACTTGTCTCAGCCAGCTTGTATCACTGTTCTGCTGAGACAGCATCTGCAGGAAGGTGGCTGTAAATCATCATGTGAGTAGCCAGTGTAGTCAAGATATGGGATTGACCATCCAACCTGACGATGACCGTCCTTGTCAGACCAAATGGAGGAGAAAACATGTGCAGACAAAGGGGAAGAGACTGTCTAGGCTTCTATCCCAAGTGCTAATTTCACTAACAGAAGAGGTCTTAGGCTATTTAATGCAAAAATGCTCGACAAAGATAAAAATAATGGGGTGACAAAGACCCAACATTAGAAACAAATTTTAAATATTGCTCTTATAAACTTAGAAAGTTGCTAAAATAAAAGGTTTTGTGTTACCAGGCGTTTTCTGAAGGATATGAAGTCTGAACTCAAATGTGTGTCATTATTTAGAAAAATCGATCTCCAGTGGTTTGCCAGAAAACTACAACTTTTATGAGGAACACACCAAAAATATGAGGCAAAAATCTGGACATTCTGTGAAAATATTAATAGTGGGCAGGTATGCTCAAAACAGTACAACACCCAGTAATAGCATGCATCCTATAGGTTGTGGAGATTTCCTACCACTGGGGAACAAAACAGGCATCCAATGGGGCTGGAGAGGCAGTAGATGGCGAATATGAAGTATGAAGAGCACAGTGAAAATGGGGGAAAAGTCATGCAATCTGTAGTAAATAACCACTGAGGAAAACGCTATAGCAAAATATTCCTAACACAACAGCTCTAATATAGAGCACTTCAGTCATGCTACACAGCTACATACAACTTTATAATCTTGTTGTTAACAGTTTATTCTCTCCTGGCTGCCATTTCCATTTCCCATTACTTCTAAAACAAGTTTCATTATTTTCTTACAAAGAAAAAATATACAAATAATAGTAAATCAACAGTGTGTGTGTCTGTGTGAGAGAGAGAACGCGAGCGAGACAAACTAGCACACAACTATGTGGACAAACCTACCTGTCTAGGGTAGAGCTAAAGTAAAATGCTCAGTAAAACAGAAAGATGAAGACTAGAGCCTTCAACATTGATAAAGAAATGCACAGTAAAGCTAAATACATGTTAATGTATTGTCTCAGTTACTGTGCTTAAAGGCACAGCAACACAGAAGTTAGTTTTCTACTCTTAATAAATATGCAGTAATGCAAGGTACCGGAGAGACAGTGTGCCCAACTATAACCAGTAATGTGCAACTGAAATGCAGTCTGGACATTACAGTCCTGGTTAAGAAGGAAGATATCTGAACAAGTAAGCTGAGCAGGGGAGGTACCGCATACATTATTAGGAAGCTTTATGCTAAGGTGTTATGAGGGCTGTTGAATGTGTGTGTGTGTGTGTGTGTGTGTGTGTGTGTGTGTGTGTGTGTGTGTGTGTGTGTGTGTGTGTGTGTGTGTGTGTGTGTGTGTGTGTGTGTGTGTGTGTGTGTGTGTGTGACTGTGTCACGGCAACATGGCAGGTAATAAAACGGCATACCCAATAATGAACGTTGCTGAGCCTCACCTCTACCTTGTGAATGTCAGGCCACAGAATGAAGAGGATCTGAGGAAGGACTGAACAGCAGTAATGTGCCAGGCAGTCTGGAAGTCAGCAGAGGATATTAAAAGTAGACGCTTTGACTGGTGTTACAGACCTAAATGACCCCATTCCACAATTAAAAAATAAGCTGAGACATAGTATAAGACAATGAGTCAAATTAAACAGATGGCCTTCTGACATTTTTGACAGTGCATGTGTTATACAACCCAAACTGACAGCCAAGTTTTATTATTTTTTGCAATCCACTTACTTTCTTAGCAGGGCAGCCAATTTATTTACATTTTGCTTATCGGGGTATAACACTGATCATAGCATGACCAATTGCTATTCACTAGCTATGAAAACCCAGATTCCTGTCAGTGGCTGGGTATAAAGGATAGTGAGGGAAACGTACTCAAGCGAGGATAGTGTGTTGAGCAGATGGAAAAAGTACTTTGAGGGGCTGATGAATGAAGAGAATGAGAGAGACAGACAGAAGGTTGGATGATGTGGGGATAGTGAATCAGGAAGTGAATCAGGAAGTGAAAAAGATTAGCAAGGAGAACGTAACGACACCTATGAAGAGGATGAAGAATGGAAAAGAATGTTGGTCCAGATGACATACCAGTGGAAGCATGGAGGTGCTTAGGAGAAATAGCAGTGGAGTTTTTAACCAGATTGTTTAATGAAAGCTTGGAAAGTCAGAGGAGTGGAGAAAAAGTGTTTTGCTGCCTATTTTTTTAGAATAATGGTGATGTGCAGAGCTGTAGTAACTACAGAGGGATAAAAAGTACAGTTTTGTACCTACCATAAATGTAGATGTTCGAAGATCCACATTGCTGCAGTCCTAACACTTGGGTAGTCCGCTGTCCCAGTCGGCCCGAATACCAAAGTATAAGGCTGACGTCGGTCAAGGCGCATTTGACTGACATCAGAACGTCAGGGTACAAATGGGCATGACCGACGTCATATCCTCAGTCTTTTCTTGCCCCAGATGTCAGAAGACCCTAAAAAGATAAGGCCAAAACCAAAAAACACCAAACACTCCTGTACCTAATATATGTACAATATATACAAATTTTCAAAATAGAACCCCACCCACACAACCACCCCTAAACACAGAGGGGAAGGAGGGAGGTATTGGACTGCAGCAATGTGGATCTTGAACATCTACATTTATGGTAGGTACAAAACTGTACTATGTTCTTCATCTCACATTGCTGCAGTCCTAACACTTGGGTAGAATCCCAAAGCAGAGGTAAGGGAGGATGGCTAAACTATAATGAAGCAGGAGCTGCCAAAATGCCCTGCAACACAGCAGTGGCAAAACCAGCCCTGGATTTAGAATAGAGAGGAAGGTGGTAATGCTTGGAGAAAGTATGCACTGAACTCCAAGTAGCTGCCTCCAAAATATCCTTAGTTGCCACCCCTTAGAAATGCTGTTGAAGTGGCAGTAGCCCTCGTGGAATGAGGCCTAATCCCAGCTGGAATCTCCTTGCCATGATGGGAATAACAGAATGCAATGCAAAACCCAATCCACTTAGATATAGTTTGTTTTGACACAGGCTTGCCCTGGGAACTCAAAGCAAAAGAAACAAACAACTGCTGAGACTGCCTAAAATCCCTAGTCCTGCTTAAATAATAACGCAACTGCCTGTGTACATCTAAAGTGTGCAAAATCTTTTCCCTCTTATTTTGGGGATCTGCATAAAAAGTAGGCAAATGAATAGTTTGGTTTAAAGCCACACTAGAAACCACCTTAGGCATAAATGAAGGATTAGTACGTAATGATACCCTATCCTTATGAAAAATCAAAAGGCTCAACCGCCATAAGGGCCTGCAATTCAGAAACCCTTCTTGCAGAAGTAATGGCCAACAAAAAGCAGTCTTCCATGACAAGTATTTCAATTCAGCAGTAGCCGAGGCTCAAAGGTTGTAGAGTAAGTTTCTCCAACACAAAATTGAGGTCCCAAGCAGGAGTAGGAGCTCTACGTGGGGTCTTATATTCTTTGCCCTCTAAGAAATTGCTTGAACAAAGGATGAGAAAACAATGGTGGGTCACAATCATAGTGAGCTGAAATTGCTGCAGCATGAATCTTAATGGAAGAGAAAGACAAACCTTTGTCCAATAACTCAGTAAGATATTGAAGAGCCACACTCAAATTAGGCTCAGAAACATCCAAATCCTTTGCTGCACTCCAAAATAAAAATCTCTTCCATTTTTCTGCATACACTTTACGCCGTACTAGGTCTTCTGGCTTCCATAATCACATTCAAAACTTGTTGAGGAAGTTGAGACCTGCTGTGGTTCAAAACAGAATATGCCAGGCTGTTAGATGAAGAGAGTGAAGCTTGACATTGAGAAGATGACCGTCCTTCTGAGACAAAAGGTGTGGAATTAAAGGTAAAGGCCATGGAGGCTTCCTTACCAGATTCCTCAGTAATGGGTACCAGTGTTGCGAGGCCAATCTGGAGCTATCAAAATCATCCTTGGCTTGTCTTGTCTGACCTTTAGGAGTACCTTTGGGAGGAGAGGCAGAGGTGGAAAGGCATACACATGAAGATTTTCCCAACTGAACGAAAGAGCATCCACTTTCCAAGCTGTGTGATGAAACCTTTTCGTGCAAAACTTTGGCAGCTGGTGGTTTAGTGGAGAAGCGAACAGATCTATGTCTGGAGTTCCCCAGGACACTGTCAATTGTCGAAATACATGAAGATCCAGTTTCCACTCGTGGGGATCCATGATTTGCCTGCTTAACACATCTGCTAAGGAGTTCTGTGCTCCTGGCAGAAACCTTGCCTGTAGATTTAGCTGCAAGCCGAGCGCAGTCTCCCACAAAATCATTGCTTGCCTCCATAGGGGATAAGAATGTGTTCCCCCTTGCTTGTTGATGTACCACATTACAGTTGTGTTGTCTGTTAGAATCAACACCTGCCCAGGAAGAAGTAACTCCTTGAAAGCCATTAATGCAAACTGGACTGCTAACATCTCCTTCATGTTGATATGTAGATGCTGTAGTCTGGCAGGCCACTTGTCCTGTATCCACTTTCCATTCAGATGAGCTCCCCAAGCTATGTCTGAGGCATCTGTCGTTAGAATCTGACTCGCCTCTGGCCGGGTCACAGAGAGTCCCTTGTTTAGGTGACATTCCTGAGCCCACCACAAAAATTCCTTTTGAATGCAAGGTATTATTGGAATGACAGTGTCCAAATCCTGGCAGTGCTGTGTCCATACATTTTTTAGATACCATTGCAGCTTCCTCATATGCAGTTTGGCATTGGGAAGCACCAGAATACAAGATGCCATGAACCCTAATGCTTGAAGGACTGTCCTTGCAGTCAGCACGGACTGATGAGATAGTTGATGGAAGTAAAGGGATAGACTCTTGTTTGTCCGGGGTTAAAAAGGCCATCTGGGCTGCTGTATTCAGTCTCACACCCAGAAAGCACATGTCTTGAGAGGGTACTAGACTGGACTTTATTTCGCTCACAGAATACCCCAGGCATCTTAGCACTGCTATCACATATTCCAGATGCTGAAGAAGCTCGTCCTTTTCTTGAGCCAGAATCAGACAGTCGTCCAAGTAAGGATAGATTTGTATTCCTTTTAGCCTGAAAAAGCTACAACTGGAGCCAGAACTTTTGTGAATACTCTGGGCAGTAGATAAGCCAAAGGGCAATGCAGAGAACTGATAATGTGAATTTCCAGCTCGAAAGCAGATACTTCCTGCAACTGAGTCTGATAGGCACATGAAGGTAAGCCTCCTTGAGATCTAAAGTTACCATCCAGTGATCTTTGCCCAGCAGAGGTAAAAGCTGTTGTAACGTCAACATTTTGAACTTGGGAATGTCCAAATAAGTGTTGAGGATAGACAAATCCAAAATTGGTCTCCACGTGTTCCCCTTTTGGTACTAGGAACAGGCGAGAATAAAATCCTAGGCCCCTTTCTGGCACAGGAACCGGCTGAATGGCCCCTATCTGGAGCAACAGAGAAATTTGCTTGTGAGCCTCTTTTCTTTGTATAGGAGGAATGTCTGGCATGCCTTTGAAAGGAGGCAAGGTATGGAAATAAAACCTGTAACCGTGGTGAACGATATCCAATACCCATCTGTCATGGGTAATAACACTCCAATTTTCTTTGAAAAGTGCCAGCCTTCCTCCCAAAGGTGCTGCCAGATGAGAAGGCTCTGGCAGCTGAAAAGGCAAGTCATTGGGTCTGCTTACGAAAGGACTGACCCCTGCCCTCACCAGAAGACTGGGCAGGCGAACTGCCTGTTCTAGGCCTAAAAGAACCTTGAGCTCTGCCCCACCACGTCTAGATCTACCCTAGACTGAGAATCATAAGAAGGATAAGTCCACCCCTTAGTAGGCCAATTTCTACTAAACTTTGGAGGCTGAACCTGCAAAAAATCTTTAACAGTCTGCATAGACTTAGCCTTGTCCTCCATTTTCTTTAAAACTGCTTCCACAGGCACCAAATAACACATCAGATTGTAAAGGAGCATCTAAAATCCTTGTCTTTACATGTTCAGCTAAATTCTGATCCCTCAGCCAGGCGTGCCTGCAAGAACAGAACCAGTGGCTGCCACCCTCGAAGAGGCCTGTGCAGCATCAAAACCACATTGCAAGAATGCTTACCCACCTGTTCAGAAACATGAACCAAATCCTGCAACTCTTTACACTCAATACCTTCCGCCAGAGCATCCACCTTAGACTTCAATTGTGAAAGGAGATAATTTTGGTATTTCAACATGTGAAACTGGCAATTCAAAGCCCTCATGGCTAAAGTGGAAGAAGTATACACCTTTTTCCCCATCTATCCAAAGCCCTTGCCTCTTTATCAGAAGGAACAGGATTTTTAACAACAGAAGCCTTAACACCTTTAGGGCCCTGAGAAACAGTTTCTGGGTCTGCCCTAGGACTCTTAAAAGATACTTATGAGCTTCAGGCACCCTATAATACCTGTCCGGTTTAACTGGGGCAGGAGGCAAAGAATCAGGGTTCAGGGAAGCCTCTGCAAAACATCCTCTACCACATCCAGAACAGGAGGTATAGCTAAAGGCCTATGCTGGGGTAGAAACAAAATTCCCTAAGCCTTTTCCTAGAATCAGAGAAATCTTGACCTTCCCATTTAAAATGCTCCCTCATGGAATGAAGAGTCTCTGAAAAGAAAAATCCTCAGGAGGAGAAGCCGAAGGTGTAGAGTCATCTACATCAGAATCAGAATAAGGAGGATACTCCTGCAAGTCTTCAGCCGAAGACTCAGAAGCCTCGAACACTGCTCAAAACTCTCAAGCTCAGGTTCCACCCTAGGCCTCTTATCAGGGGTAAAGAACCTCTAATCATAGTAATCAAATCTTCTGCCATTTTAAGCATATGTTTCTTAGGCAGAGACCCTGAAGAACTAGGGGAGACCCCACTGAAGTTAACCCTGGCCGGCCTCTAGAAGGAGCCTTGGAAACAGAAGGGGAGGGCCTAACCACCTTAGAAAGGGAGGGAGAACAGCTACCTGAGAAGCCCCTTCAGCCTGGCCTACCTCCTGAGAGGACACATCTTGTAACAGTCAAGTCTCTCCCTGAGAATCCAGAGTAACTTCTGGTAGAACCACCGGCTCCACCGAGCCCTCTAAAGAACCGGCGTCCGGGACAGGCGGTTCTTCCACCTAAACGCTGCTTTGTCTTTGCGCTTTTAGGCGGGCGTCGGAACATCCGGCGGCATGTTGTAATTACAAGCTTCCCAAAACTAACCTGGCACAATCTAATCTTCTCTTAATAGTGCGTTTGTTAAATCTAGCACAAGGCGACAGCCAACAACGTCCTGCTCAGGCCCTAAGCAAGGTATACACAATGTATGGTAATCTCTATGAGGTATCTGTTTCCCACAAAATACAGTTATTCACTTTTCTGACATCCGGTTAAATACTGAGGCAAGAAAAACCAAAATATTCTAGCAGGTACTTAGCCAACTTTGATTCGGTCTGAAACTCCGACTTCAGAAAATTTCAGAACGCCAACCTGCACTCGCAATACTGCTTCTGCATCGGACCATGCGGCAAAAAAGACTGAGGATATGACGTCGGTCATGCGCATTTGTACCCTGACGTTCTGATGTCAGTCAAATGCGCCTTGACCGACGTCAGCCTTATACTTTGGTATTCGGGCCGACTGGGACAGCGGACTACCCAAGTGTTAGGACTGCAGCAATGTGAGATGAAGAACATCTGATCAGTTACAGCTTGAAGTTAGGGGAAAAGAGTAGTGGAACCTAGGTTAAGAAAGGAGGTGATGATTAGTGATCAGCAGTATGGTTTCATGCCGAGAAAGAGTACTAGAGATGCGATGTTTGCTCTGAGAGTATTGATGGAGAAACACAGAAAAGGTCAAAAGGAGTTGCACTGTGTCTTTGTGGACTTAAAGAAAGCATATGACAATGCCTATGACAATGCCTACAGGGGAGTTGTGGTACTGCATGAGGAAGTCAAGAGTGGCAGATAAATATGTAAAAATAGTACAGGATACGTACGAGAATAGTATGACAGTGGTGAGGTCTGTGGTGAGTGACAGATGCATTTAAGGTGGAGGTGGGATTACACCAAGGATCAGCTCTGAGCCCTTTCTTATTTGCAATGGTGATGGACAGGTTGACAGACGAGATCAGACAGGAGGCCCCATGGACTATGATGTTTGAGATGACATTGTGATCGGTAGTGACAGTAGAGACCAGGTTGAGGAGACCCCGGAGAGGTGGAGGTATGCTCTAGAGAGGAAATGAATGAAGGTAACCAGGACTAAGACAATATATGTGTGTGAATGAGAGGGAGGATAGAGGAATGGTGAGGATGCAGGGAGTAGAGTTACCAAAGGTGGATGAGTTTAAGTACTTGGGATCAACAGTTCAGAGTAATGGTGAGTGTGGAAGAGAGGTGAAGAAGAGAGTACAAGCAGGGTAGAATGGGTGGAGAAGACTGTCAGGAGTGATATGTGACAGAAGAGTACCAGTAAGAGTGAAAGGGAAGGTCTACAAGAGGGTAGTGGCACCAGCTATGTTATATGGGTTGCAGATGGTGGCATTGACAAAAAGGCAGGAGTCAGAGCTGAACGAGGCAGAATTAAAGATGTTAAGATTTGCACTGGGTGTGACGAGAATGGACAGAATTAGGAATCTGTAAATTATAAGGTCAGCTCAGGTTGGACATTTGGGAGAGAAAGCTAGAGAGGCACAAATGCATTGGTTTAGACATGTGCTGAGGAGGGATGCTGGGTATATTGGCAAAAAGATGTAAGGGATGGAGCTGCCAGGTAAGAGAAAAAGAAGAAGGCCCAACATGAGGTTTATGGATGTGGTGAGAGGACATGCAGGTGGTTGGTGTAACAGAGTAAGATGCAGAGGACAGGAAGAAATGGAAACAGATGATCCGCTGGGGTGACCCCTAACAGGAACAGCCGAAAGAGAAGAAGAAGATATACATACACATATATGTGAACACATTATATATATATATATATATATATATATATATATATATATATATATATATATATATATATATACATATACATACATACATATACACATATATATATATATATATATATATATATATATATATATATACATACATACACACACACACGCACTCTATATATACGTGTACACACACACATATATATATATATATATATATATATATATATACACATACATACATACACACATATATGTGTACACACCCTAAAGCCCATCCCCACTACATACATTCGTACCCTTCTCTCCAAGCTTAAACCATGTTCTGTATCTGTGGACAAAATTCCATCTTACTTTCTCCAGTCAGCTGCTCTCTCACTTGCCTATCTTATCTCAATCTTAAATCAGCCATTCCATCTCAGAATCCAAGGTACTTTCCATCGGGAAACACTTCTATACCATACCTATACACAAAGGAAGTAACTCCACTGAAATATCAAACTTTAGGCCTATTGCTATCCTCTCCCCTCTGTCAAAATCCTTGAAAAATGCATTTATACTCAAGTCATTGAACATCTTACTAAGAAAAAATTATTAACACCTACTCAACACATGGCATCATCAGAGTGAATGGAATCAAATTGTTCCCTTGCTTTTATACATAGTGTGTGGATTAAAACGTTTCAGAATACTTGGTAAGTCATTGTGTTTTTATTTTATAAGTACAATATCCATTGGGTATTTTTTACGTTACCTACTCAACACGGCTTCCGACCCAAGCATAGTACACACAGCTCTTCGATCCTTTCTCAATATCATTTCTATGGCCAGGGATGACCACAAAATTGTCTCCTGCCCTTTCCTCGACCTTTCAAAGGCCTTTGACAGTCTCCCACTCACTATTAATCAACAAGCTATCTAACCTTAACATCTCCCCTGATACTGTGGTATGGTTTGAAAGGTATCTCAAACACAGATTCCAGTCTGTTAGATGGTAAATTGCCTTATCTTCACCTCTACAAATAAAAATGGGTGTCCCACAAGGATCCATTTTACGACCATTGCTATACAATATCTTCACAAACTTACTCTACACCTCCTGCCAACTCTCCTACATTATACAATACTCTGATGACTCTACTGTTCTAACTACAACTCTCACTCAGAACTCATAACAGCAACCCAGTCATCAGTGAACTCTGTACAAACATGGCTCTCCAATAACCAACTCATATTAAACCCTAAAAAAAAAAAAAACTCCTACTCTTCCTACCTAAATCAGCAAATCAAATTAAGACCTCCTTTACCATCCATTCACTCAATAGCACCCAAATCATACCTGAATCAAGCTCAAAACTGCTAGCCATCACTATTGATGACCACCTCAGATTTAATCTCCACATAAATAACTACATCTGGAAAACCCACCATAAGTTAGGACTGCTTTACAGAAATAACAAATTCCTTACTCAGTTATTCACGAATAGTCCTCACCCATTCTTATCTTCTTCACTGCTTAACATACTGCTCCCAAATTTTTACTAATTTAAACTCCACACTTACTGTTAGACATCAGACTACATACCACAAAATAGCTAGATTTGCAACCCAACATCATCATAGATCTCACCACTGTCTTTCACTAAAATACATAAACTGGCCAGAACTGCCTCAACCTCCTCCTCCTCTCTTAGCTCCAAACTATACATGCAATCCTAAATCAGCCATCCTTTTGTCCAGCCTTACACCCTATCATCTCCCACTATGCTCACACAAGAAATCACCATAGTTCTTCTAAAGACCTTCTACAAATCTATAAACCCAAATCTAAAGCAGGACAAAGTATACAGCTTCCACCCCTCAATAGAATGGAACAAGCTACCTCTTGAGATTCGAACAAAGGCTCATCCCAAAAGGTTTAAGCTAGCACTAAAAGAAAATCCTACCAAAAAGTGGATCTGGCAATGTTCAAACCCTCCGTGAAAACTCTCCTTCTCCTCTGACTTTCCTTCTACAATTTCCCATTCATTAAAATCTTCTCTGACTACACATCTTCCTGTAAATGTTCACAAAATGAAATTGTTTTTATTCTTTTTTACCTTTATTTGTTAAATTACTATATTGTCACATTTGCTTTACTTTAACTATTCTAAACCAAATCTGCTGTAACTTCACTAGTAAAATATATGTTAAAATCTACCATTCTACTATGTATGTGCCGAAGCTTTTTCACTACTTGTTTTTTTTTGCAAAAAA
>NC_056750.1:795111263-795157639 GCF_019279795.1 Protopterus annectens
CACTCTGGCTTTACAGACTATCTACATGGATGACTTTTGATGCCTTTGTATGATTCCAAAACTTTCCAAGAAATAGTACACTGCATTTCTACCACACACTGTCCAAAAACATTGTGCAATATTCTGAAGCAGAATTTCAAAAACATATGCATCCCTATAATGAAGCTTTATAAATACCAAAATAGCCGTCAACCCCCATGTTGTCAACAGTCATGTACTAGCACCTGTTTTTGTTCTATACTGCTCGGTGCAAGTGTTTCAGAATGCAAGCAGATGAGCGTCTAATGGAAAGGTTTAAGCAGCACTTTCATTTTTCAGTAGGAGTTCACTGAAATTAATTTAGGGCAATCCCGTAATAATTCCATGTCTGTGGTCATGCCTTCTCATTTAGTAATGTCTGGACTCCTGGCTCATATCCTCCGGGAAAGACTGCCTGAAGAAGGGAAGAGATCCAGCTAGGATAATGGAGCAATGTTGCAAAAGTCAGGGTATGTTTTTTTTTGTGCTGGAGGCGGTTGTTTCTTTCTCTTTTATTTTTGCCTCTGGCTTTCACCATTCCTTCATAAATGTAATCTCAGTGCAAGTAACATAGCTTCACAATCTTTGTCTCCCTCTACTGGTTTACAATATTTATCAAGAAATGCACACTTCAAAGCACCTTAAGTACAACAGATCTAAAACACTTGTTAATCTCAGAAATGCAGCAGTGTTATGAATGCATGTACAAGTTGATTAAGCTTTATTCATTTTGGGGATGCTTATATCAAACAAGAAAGAAACACAATCAAGTGTTATGAGAGCTTTGCACCTAGTAAATACAATGTGAGCAAGGAACAACAGAGTTTAACCTGAATGAAGCGGTCACAAATTCAAAAATAGTATATAGTTTCACAATACAGTTCCCAAAATAGCTGTCACAATGTAAAATACCTTTGTACAAAAATGTAGATTTTAACTCCATTTTGATATTTCAATTATTTTAAACTGAAAACTGTGTAAGCACATTTATAATGAACACAGAAACAATAAATCAACACACAAATGTAAATAATATATCTATCTTATTATTCTAACAATTATCCAGTAGGAGAAAGGCAGTAATGACAGCACTACTTGAAAGTGCAAGTCATGGGTTCAGAGATTATATTAGGCTAGCTGCCCTTATGGGCCATTTTAAGCCAGGACAATGTCCCTTTTTGTGCTTGAATTAACATATCCCATTTGGTTAGAGATTGGCCTTACCCATCCCATCATCAGTAATTTTATATTACCTGTAATGAGAATAACTGGGATCATACCAAAGACAATTTAAGGGGACATGTGCATGGGATAAAATAAGTATAGGGGTAGGGGATAAATTGTTTTCCATCTGCATATCCAAGTTGCAATTTAATATGAACAGGGATGAACTTAGTTTTATGTGGATGGGGAGTCTGTTCCACAGCAGCTGTATTTCCTCTCCAAGACACACCTGTCCCTCCAAACTGCTCTGCTGATGTTGCAGAAGAGGTTTATATCCCTAGACAGAGTAGTTCTGATGTCATTTGATTGCTGATGTACAGTAAATCCAGCAATAATGGTGGGAGGATGCTTTGTATGCCACACACAGGTCACTTCTCAGCAGTTAGTCTAAGATATTGAGCACAGTGACAGGGCTTTGGGTCATCAGTGATGCAGTATAAAAATAACCCCCCAAAGATGTGACCTAACCTAGTGAATGACAAGGATAATTCACTGGTCTTCCTTAGTCTACAAAGAGGCTCCATTTCCCTCGTAACTGCATTCCCTACTCCCACACCATCATCTGGTTTAGTGTTTCATTAGTAACCATCAAATGTGGCAAAGAGGGGAGTTATGGAAAAGCATCAGGGGAAATCATAGCTACTTACTTCAAAACAGATGACCTGATAAAAATGCAAAAATCAGAGGTTGAAATGAAAAGGCTGACTGAATATGAAACTGCTCAATAACAGTCGTGTCAAAAATTGTTGAGTCAGAAGGCAGAGCATACACAAAAAACTGCAGTAGTAGAGAAACCTGGAAGGAGAAGACTATATTAATTTTATGAAAGCACAATTAAGCAACTAGACTGGTATTCCACGGTAGGAGCTCTTAATTGTGCATGCTCCAAACCAGGCCACGAGAAAGCAGCCAAGATTCGTATTACTAAAGATGATATCATACCAGCAGAAAGATGTGATCCTGACAAAACTGTGTCAAGAGGGCACAGCATTAAAAACTGGAGACAACAGAGTGTTTGTGGAAAATGATTACTCACTGTAAAGCAGGCAAAGGAGAACCGTGAAAGCGCTAACGCTCTCTTGTGTGCATTAAAGTTTTTTTTCTTTTACCTTCAGCTGTGTTAGTTTTGGTATCATTTTGTTTTTTAGTATACCCAATTAACAGTTGTTCACAAAGTCCTCTATCTGCCCGAAAGCACCCCCATACTCAAAAACATAATCACCCCCTACAATAACTTAAAAACACACTGTTCTTCTGATAAAATGCTAATAAAAACTGCTAAATCCAATACTTCAATGGGTGAGTCATTTTCCAACTCTGGTTGGCAAAATCTGGAACCTACTCTCTGCTGAACTTACGGCAGTCCACTCCATAACCTAATTTAAAACGTTTCTCAAAGCACACCTAAAAACTCACTGGTTGTGCCCCTGTACAAACCCAGACTAACTTCTCACTATTAACTCTGTATTACTACATTCCCTGGCTACTTGTATAAACTGCCTTGTAATAAATTGGAAAAAATCAGCAGTCTTATTCTAATGTGTTATACTACTGAATGAAATGCTATCTTGCTCAACTTTGTACTATTACAACTGTTTATGTTCTAATATTAGAATTAATAACTGGAAAGGTTTTATGTATGTATTCCAACAAACTTGGAACATGTATCTATATGTAATTGTATAAAAAACTCCAACTGTTATGTCTTATGCATCTGTTTATGTGGAGCTTTCCTCCCCGGGCCTCTGCTGAAAATGGACCTGAATCCAGTCGGACTTTCCCGGTTAACAAATGTAAAATAAAAATAATGACACAGGGTGAAACTGAAGAGAACGTGGCACAGGAAAAATCCGGAGCTTTCTATACAATGCCCGCAGGAAATGGCAAATAAAGAATGTGCCCTCAGTTCAGAAAGAAATGATCTAAGAGAAGAGTTGCTTGGTTTAACAGAGATGGATAGACATATTAAGATCAATGAAAGAAATAGACTGCAGAAGATCAATAAAACCCAAAAAGTTAGAAGTTTAAAAAAACAAATGAACACAGTAATTACGACTGTCCAAAGAGATTCATGCGACTTAACAGAGGTAAACAGGATACATTATCTGTTATTAATTAGGCTGCACAGTGAAGTCCTACCACATGAACACAGGGTGGTAAGGGAATGGACAGGGAGAAAACGGATGCCATCATGGAAGTATTGAACAGAGAAAACTATAAAGCAATTAAGACAAGAGGTGTCACCGTTAGAGTACAGAAGAGGGAAAAGATCAACAAAAATACTCAAAGACAGACGTAATAAAAGCAATGAGCAGTATTATAATGGATCAGGACTTATCATGTACTACCGCAAATAATAAACTAAAAATATCAGCACAGGCAGAAAAACTTAGAAGATACACAGATAAATATAAAAGAAAAGGACAAAATAAGCAGTTTATTGATGACCCAAAAGTTGTACAGAGAATTGGGAAACAAGGTAAAAGAGATTGAAAAACCACCTAAAAAAGAAGAAATATGTACATTTTGGAGGAAATATTTATTATGATCCTGTGGGACATAAAGATGCTAAATGGATAGAAGTACAAGAAAGAATAAGAAGTTCAAATGTACAGGATATGAAATAGGATGAAGTAATGGCCAGAAAGATTGAAAAAAAGTTAAAAAAACCCTCTAACTGGAAAACCCCAGGCCCAGATGCAGTACCCAACTTCTGGCTAAAAGTATTAACATCTGTGCACGAAGTTTTATCCATGAGTAAGAACTATTTATTTGCGTACCCTGAACAAATTAATGTACAAGATACACCCTACACTGATAAACATCATAGTGACCATGAAACAGCGGCAAACCACTTTGCAGTTAAGCCATGATAAAGGACAAATTATTCTAGGGATAAAAATCCAAAGAGGGGTATTCCAGGGTGACATGGTCATCATTGCTCTTTTGCCTTGCCCTTAACCCATTAAGGCGTCTGCTTAACAGATCAGGTCATGGCTATAATCTGGCTCCCAGAAAGCAAAAAAAGTGTAAATATTTCTTATTTT
The DNA here is from genome assembly GCF_019279795.1 of Protopterus annectens. Lineage (NCBI taxonomy): Eukaryota > Metazoa > Chordata > Ceratodontiformes > Protopteridae > Protopterus > Protopterus annectens. Next base: position 795,115,553 of record NC_056750.1, read on the forward strand.
CTCTTTGTCGATTATTTAAAATTGCATAGGTCAGGAGCTGCCAACCTTTTTTGCTTCAAGGATCAGTTTCAAGTAAGATTTTTCCATGGACCGGCCATCGAACACGCATAATAAAGTGCATAGTATTTATTTGACATTTGTTTACCGGGGAGGCCTGACTGAACAAGAAGTCCATTTTCAGCTGAAACCTGGGGAGAAAAGCTGCAAAGTACAATAAAAGACAATTGTCAATAATTACAAAAAAAATGTACATTCTGCTCAACACTGATCTACTATGGTTGAGAGAGGTACTCTAAGTTTGTAAGAACAATAATTAAAATCTGTCCCTATTTGGCTCTGTCCAGTGGCATGCCTCTCAGCTGTACAGATTTTCGCCTCATATTTTTGGCCTATTTCTCATAAAATTGTTTTCTGGCAAATCACTAGCAGATTATTGAGGTTTGAAGTCAGAAAACAATGACCGACAGTGGAGCTTCAGACTTCATACCCTTCAGAAAATACATGCCAATGCAAAACAGTTATGTACTCACCATAACGATCGATGTATGTGGTCCATCTCGCCTACATTAATTACTGAAGGGTTCGGAGCCGATAATCGGCTCCGACTCGGCCGACTATTTTCTAGCACGAAGTCTCTAATTGGCTGGGCTAACCCGTATCCCAGGATGCACCTCTCCCAAACCTCCAGATCTTGTTTGCATACATCAGAGTCACTCCACATACACCAACCTCAGTAAGAGGAGTATCATCCACCAGGAAAAGGGAATAAACCAATTCTGAAGGGTCTCAGAGCAATTATCCTCCAAATCCTTCTGGCAGGGGGCAGGTGGGAGGGTACGTAAGAATGTAGGCGAGATGGACCACATACATCGATCGTTATGGTGAGTACATAACTAACTGATGTTATGTGGTCCTATCTCGCCTACATTCATTACTGATGGGACAGCGTCCATAGCACCTCCAACCCGGGAGGCTCATAGGAAAATACTCCTGAGAACCGTGGAACCAAAGGAAGCCCGGCCTCTAGATGCCACATCCAGCTTGTAATGAGAGATAAAGGTGTGATGAGAAGCCCAGGTGGCCGCTGCACAAATGTCGTCCAAGGAAAGCCTGGCATGATGCGCTATTGAAGTCGAGACCACCCTAGTGGAATGAGCCTTGACTGGGAAGGGTAAATTTCGGCCTGCTGATGAGTAAATAAAGGTAATGCAATCCTTCATCCACTTGGAAATTGTGCACTTGGTAACAGAACTACCCTTTCTATTCTCCGAAAGGAGACAAACAATTGATCTGATTTTCTTGCGTGTTTTGTCCTGTGTAAATAGAATCTTAGTTGTCTATGCACATCCAATTGATGAAATTTGAACTCTGCCTTGTTGGAGAAGTTGGGGAAAAAACACAGGTAACTCAATGGATTGGTGGAGGTTAAATGTAGACGACACCTTAGGGAGAAAGGATGGATTAAGTCTCAAGGATACCCTGTCCTTATGGAATATCAAATACGGGGGCCTAATGGACAATGCTTGAAGTTCTGATACTCTTCTAGCCAAAGTGATGGCCACTAAGAAAGCTGTCTTCCAGGATAAAAATTTCAGTTCGCAAGTGGCAGCCGGCTCAAAGGGCAGAGAAGTGATGGCCTGCAATACCAGATTTAAATCCCATGGCATGACAGGTTCTGACACAGGAGGACGCAGTAACCAGGCTCCTTTCAAAAAGGCCTTGCAAAGTTTATGGCCCATAAGAGAGGGCTCATAGGATACATGGAAATTAGAAATTGCCGCCAGCTGCACTTTAATGGTCGAGGGAGCAGAGCCCTGTCAGAAGAGCATAGCTAAAAAGTCTAAGACTGCCGATATCGGGGCTGTGAAAGGGTCCAGACCTTGCGCCTGAGCCTCTTCCATTTGCTAGAGCAAATACTTCTGGTGGAGGACTTGTGAGATGACGAAAGAATATGCACCACCTCAGGTGAAAAGGAATGTAGTCTAACTATCGATGGAAGTGGAGCCGCCAGGCTGTCTACCTGAGGGACTGTAGGGAAGGGTGGAGCTGTCCCGACATACGAGTCAAAAGGTCTGGTACTGGATCCAGAGTCGAAGGACAGTCTACAGTGAACTGCTGAAGGAAGGGGAACCAGACCTGGCGGGGCCAGTGTGGAGCAATTAGAATCATCTTGCTTCCCAAGTGAATGGCTTTCTAAATCACTCTTGGTAACAGAGGAAACGGAGGAAAGGCATAGAGCAGACCGGAAGGCCAACCGTGGGACTAGAGAGTCCCTGGGTGACTCCCCCTGTGGGGGGATCAGAGTGAAGTAGTTGCTGCATTTGGCATTGAGGGGACTGGCAAAGAGATCGCAGCAAGGCTGACCCCACCTGCTGACGATCCGAGTAGCAACTCGGTTGTTCAGGGACCACTCATAATGCATCAGAATAGCTCTGCTTAGCCTGTCTGCTATCACTTTGGATTTTCCCGGAATGTGCGTTGCCACTAGAAACCATTGGGAAGACACTGCCCAATTCCACACTCTCATGGCTTCTCTGCAAAGGGGGTAAGACTTTGTTCCCCTTTGGTTGTTCAGGTACCAAACTACTGACATGCTGTCTGGGTGAATAGCAATTTTTCCCCGGGGAAGAGAGCTCTGAAGTGCTTGCAATGCTAACAGCACTGCTCTCATCTCCAGGACATTGATGTGTAAGTGTACCTCGTGATCCTGCCACGTGCCTTTGACTGTTCTGCCCCGGTAATGCCCTCCCACCCTATCTGGGAAGCGTCCATGGTCACTGTGGCAGCAGGAAAGAGGGGGACTAGATTCCTCCCCTTGTCCAGGTTGGAGGAACATAGCCACCAACAGAGATCCTGCCTGCAATGCTCTGTGAGGAGAATTGGGCGAGAGTGGGGTAATTTTTGATAGGACCAGTGGACTGATAGGAGCCACTGGAGGATCCGCATGTGTAGCCTGGCTAAGGGTACTAACATGATGGTCGCCGCCATGGATCCCAATAACTTAAGAACTAATCTGGCTTGGACCTTCTTCCAGGGCAATAGAGCCTGGACCTGAGATTGCAACACTGTAATCCTTTCTTGAGGTAGAAAGGCCCTCATTAGGACCGAGTTTAACTCTGCGCCTATAAATACAACATGCTGTGAGGGCAGCAAGGCAGATTTTTCCCAGTTTATTGCAATTCCTAACCTTTGACAAAGGTTTATGGTAGCCTCTCTGGCTTGGATGAGGAGATGCCTGGTGGGGGCAGTAATGAGCCAATCGTCCAGGTAAGGAAACACCTGGAATCCTAGACGTCTCAGGTGAGACATCACCACTGCCAAGCACTTGGTAAACACCCTGGGGGCTGTGGTGAGACCAAAGGGCAGGGCTCGAAACTGGAAATGTCTGGCTCCCAGCCAGAAGCATAAATGATTCCTGGATGCCTTGTTTATCTTGATGTGATAATAGGCGTTCTTGAGGTCGATGGAGCACATCCATACTCCCTCTCCCAACAATGGGAAGATGGATTGAAGAGTGACCATTCGGAACTTGGACTTCAGGATGTAGTAATTCAATCGACTGAGATAAAGGATGGGTCTCGGGTCCCCTGTTTTTTTCGGCACCAAGAAGAGTCTTGAGTAATTTCCTGATCTGATCTGGTCTGAGGGGACCGGTTGGATGACTCCTTTTCTTAGCAGCTTTGATATCTCTAGCGCTACTTGATCCCTTTGACTGGGTGGAATGTCTGGGATTTTTTTGATTAGGGGAGGGGGCGAAACAAAGGGAATGGTGTAACCTCTGGTGATTATTCAAAGCACCCATCGATCCTGAGTGATGTTTTCCCAGGCTTGAGGATGCCTCGAAAAACAACCCCCGACTGGCTCCGGAGCAGCACAGTCGGGCAATCCCTCAGGGATGCTGATAGGAAGATCCACGAAAGGAGTTGCGGTCTCCAAGATTGCGGGGGCCTCCTCTGCCCCTAGGACGGCGTCTTCCAAAATAATCCCCCCCCACCTCTGCCTCTGGAGGGGGACTCACCATTCGTGGCTGGGAAAGACTTTTGTGATTTCTTGAACCACATCTTCCCTCCTCTCTGAGCCTTAGGATAAGACCTAGAGGGAAGAGAAAAATGGGCCCCTACGGCAGATAAAGTCTTACCCTCCTGTTCACATCGGGTGAGAGTCTCTTTCACTTTGGGTCCAAAAAGAGAGGACCCATTGAAGGGGGCGTCCTTGAAGGAAGACTTGAAGGCCTCCACGAAGTGACATAGGCGCATCCAGGCTTGCCTCCTAAGAGCCAGACCTGAGCTAGCTGCCCTACTCGCCCCTTCGGCTGCATAGGATATGAGCCTCATAGACGAGTTTACAATGGAACCAAGGGTAGACAACTGGGTGTTAACAGTCTGCGCTACCGCCTCAGGCATGTTACCTGTCAAGGTATCTCCCAACTCTGAGGAGATCTCTCTGGAGCCGAGTAAAGTGACAAAGGTAATTCAGAGACCGCAGTGTAAAGGTCGCTGAAGACAGGGTACGCTTCCCATATCGATCCATACTCCTGAACTCTTGTTAGGAGGATGGATGGAGGAAGAAGCCTCTGCAACTTCTTGCTGAGTAGCTGACGCCACCACCATGGCATCTACAGGGACCCCTTTTGTCAAAAACTCTTTCCCCGGGGGAGCAGACAGAAACTTATTAGGACAACTGGGCACTGGTTCCACTGAATAAGGGTGCTCCCACACCATTTGACAAATCAGGTCTACGAGTTCATCGAAGGGTGGAGACACCCAGGAGGCGGAAGGTTGAGCTCCAAAGGCCTTGAGAAATACCGACTCCTCCTCAGAGGGGGGCTTGGAAGGCCAGTCGCCTCTCTGTCTCAAAATCTCCAGGATGTCGGAGGAGGAGATGTCATCGGAGGCTGACTTAGGGGACCCCCCTCTGCATCATCGAGGTCGGTATCTGAGGTGATGGACTTGTCTTGGGAGTCTATGTGCTTCCTCTTGCACAACTTCTTCCTGGGAGGCTCCGCAGGCACAGACTCTGAGGGGCCCTCAGAAAGCTGGGGACCACTCATGGGGGTGTCCTCAGGCCTTCAAGCTCTGCTGTCCACTGATAGGGGGGCGTCAGAGGCTCTAGTTGGGGTGTATGGGGACGGAGTGGCCGATCCAAGTGATGTCACTGACGACCTAGCCAGTGCGCTCCTCATGGCCTTGAAGGCGGGTCCCCCTGAATCAGAGGACTGACCAGTCTCCGAGACCACAACCGGAGTCGGGATCCCCCTAGCCGAAGTGCCGAGAGGGAGACTCAGGGCCGACAAAAGTCCCGATGCATCCCCCTTGGGCCCGACCGAGGAAACCAGATGACTGAACCGAAATGGTTGGAGCCGACGACGGCTCAGATAAACCCACCAGAGGTACCGGAGTCGGCGTAAGGACATCACAGTGCGCCGAACACTCCGGCTCCGATGACACAATGCTCGGAGGAGGAATCATCGGTACCGAAAAAGGAATAGGCTCCGGAGCCCACTGGGTCGGAGCCGAAAACAATTTGGCTAACACCGGCAACTGAAGGAGCCTCTGAACCACCCTATCCACGTCCAAATCAGATAACCTAGAGGATTTGGAGGCAACTGAAGGATATGAGGATCTGCTACCTATTGATTCCTGTGTAACACTGGGTGACCGGCTCCGAATCGGCTCCAATATGATTGGAGCCGAGGTCGACTCCAGTACCACTGATACCTCCTGCGGCCCCAAGACAATTTATTTTATTTTATTTTACATTTGTTAACCGGGCTAGTCCAACTGGAAGTATTTCCATTTTCAGTAGAGGCCCGGGGAGAAAAGCTCCACATAGAGATAAACACAGTTACATGATATACAAAAATTTAGCTGTGGTAAAAAGGAGAAAGGAGGTGGGGATATACAAATATGCAGAAACACATCATAGGATTCAATACTAACATAACATAAAAGGATTCATCATTCTCACACAATAAAATTAAAAAATGACACTTGTTTCACATTATTATATAGGAAGGTTATAGAGGGAGAGTAAGAGAAAAGAAATATACAAAAAGAACAAAAAAAGTGAGTAGATTGAAGATCTATGCTTTCAGTAAAAGAAATGCACCTAGAGGAGGAGAAGGATATTAGAGAGTTAGCACTAGAAGAAAAAGGCGAAGGAGAGGGAGAGGGAGGAGTGGAGGGATAGTAGGGATCTAGTCGGGTTACAGCAGGGACATAACCATTGCTTTTTCAGGTAAGTTCTGAGTTTTTGTCTGAACAGAACAGGAGTTGGAATAGAAGTAAGTTCAGTAGGAAGTTGATTCCAGTGTTTACCAAGGGCATTAGAGAAAAGGAGTCACCAGCAAGGTTGTTGGATTTAGTTAAGTTACTAGTAGTTTAAGTGCAGAAGCTTTATGGACAAAGGAAAGTTGGGAAAGAAGCAACATATTTTCTAGTTCTAGCCAGTGAAGTTGCTGAAGGTTCAGGCAGTGGTGGGTTCTAAATTGATTAGCAATACTATTATATGTTAAATTGGTGAGGCATAGAGAAGAGTTGAAATAAGGTGAGAGTGGGCAAGAGTAGCTTGGGCTACCGGGTTAAGAATGTTCTAATTCTGTAGAGGGAGCCCAGTTTTCTGTTTACAGTTTTAATGGTATTGATGTGACAATCATAGGTAAGGTTGTTGTCAATCATGACTCCTAGCAGTTTGGTAGTGAAGTCAGCTGATATTAGGGTGCCATTAATAGAAGAGATGGAGAAGTCTAAAGTGGGGGACCTAGTAGTAGGTTTAAAGAGGAGGAGTTTTGTTTTAGCATTTAAAAGTAGGCAGCATGCTTCTACTGTGTGAATACATTTTGAGTAATAGTTTGTAGCTCTGAAGCTTTTAGCTGAGCAAATAAGAGTGGAGTCATCGCATATTGTATGCATGTAGCTTGTGGAATAGCTGCTTGTAGGTCATTTATAAAAAGGGAGAAAAGGAGAAGAATAGAGCCTTGTGGGAAAGGAGAGTTGGTTATCCCAGAGGACTGCCTGTTTCCTGTTAGTGAGATAGGAAGTAAACCAGAGGATAGCCTTAGGTTCTAAAGCAAGAGATTCTAGGATTTTTATGAGGAGGGGTGGTTAACCATGTCAAAGGCTTTGGACAGGTCAATAAAGAGTGCAGAAGAAAGAATGTTATTATTGCGGTTTGTGTTGAAGAGCAGTGGTAGTACTGTGAAAAGGCCTGAAGCCGTGTTGACAGGGAGTTAGAATGTTATTTTGGTTAAGTAGTTCATTAGTTGGTAGTGAACACATTTTTCCATGATTTTGCTAGGGAGACAGGAGTGCTATAGGCCTGTAATTAGAGTATTCATTGGAGTTACCTCCTTTATGTAGGGGTATAATGTGTGAGATTTTCCAGATGTCAGGTATGGTACCTTCATCAATAGTTCTATTAATAAGGATGGATATGGGATAGGCTATAACCTTAGCTGCTTTTTGGAGGTATTCAGATGGAAGTTGGGATGGGGTACATGGTTTAAGTTTTGGATACATTTTGGATGAAGGTGGTGGAGATAGGTTGTAGAGTGAAGGTAGGTTGATTAGAAGCTGCTTGAGCAGGGATGCTAGAATTGTCAAAGGAAAGGTGGGAGGCCAGAGAATTGATGGTATTGGTGAAGAAGGAGTTGAAAGCATTTGCAGTTTCATGGGAAGAATTGTTTTGGATCCAGAGGGAGAGGGTGATAGTTTGACCAGGATGAAGAAGTCTGTTCAAGGTTGACCAGAATCTTTTATGATTAACTTGTTGGAGGTACTATAATAGTTTTTTTGTCTGAAATAATAGCTTTTTTAGTACTATTTCTTAAGTATCTGAAGGTCTGTTGATCAGAGGGAGTTTTACTAGTTCTCCATTTTATCCAGGATTTGTTTCTGAGTAGCATTTTGTGCCTTGTTTCCTTAGATAGCCAGGGGGTGGGTTTAGTTTTGACTCTGATAGTTCTTTTGGTGCATGATTATCTAGGATTGATAGGAATGTGGTGTTAAAATATTGAACTGCTTCTTCTAGAGGAAGAGTTTTTAGAGGTAACCAGTTGCAGGCATTTAGTTCAGTGCTAAATAGGGTGGGGTTAAAGTTTTATTACGAGAGGTTCGGATGGTAGGGGTATTAGTAGCAATGTTCTTCTTTCTTATGATATAGGTTGTAATGTCATCTGGCAAAGTGCGGTTTGATATTGTAGCTGTGGTTTATTAACAAGAATCCAATCTAGTATACTTTCTTTGTTGTTAGGTTTATTGATTCTAGTGGAGGTATTTATTGTCTGAGTAAAGCCATGGAGATTAATATGAGAGACTGGGTTATTAGTATTAACTGATGACCAGTCAAGGTTGAAGTCTCAAGTATTATAGTTTCTTGTGGGAAGGTGGATGATGCCCAGCTAAGGAGATTTTCTATAACTATGGAGTTATTTCCAGGAGGTAGATAAGTACCAATACGGCTTTATTTGGGTTGAGTTGCAGCTTTGATACAAGGAGCTCAGTTTTGGTGTTCTCTGGGAGCATAGGGTACTAAGGATATATTTAGTTCAGTCTTAAATATGAGTGCAACTCCAGTATTACGGTCTTGTCTAATAATGTTATAACCTGGTGGAATGATTTCTGTATCCTTAGTGAGGGTTTTAACCAGGTTTCCGTTAAACATAGGATGTCAAAGAGTAATATTCAAGAGTGGAGATGGGTGACTTTGTTGTTAACACTTCTGATATTAAGGTGTCCTATGAGTAAGGAATGAGCATTAGAGGTTGGTGAAAGAAGGGAGGAATTTGAGATAATAGGTGTGGCTTCAGAGGAAATAGTAGAGGGGATGTATATCACCATCTACCAGGGTAGAGGGTTGTAGTTTATTATTAGTAATCATCATTAAGTATTTTAGTTTCCTTAACATGAGATTATTAGTTTTGAAATGGGATAGTCTGTGATATTTGGCTAGGAGGTAGGAAGAGGTAGAAGTAATGTTTGAATGTGTGAACTTTGGGGTTATTAAATTAGAGGTAGTTTGTTTGGAAGAGGTTTTAAGGTCAAAATTATATTTTATTTCATAGAAGGTTAGGAGATAGGGTAGTGTAAGTACTAAGGTAAAAATGAACAAGGGAAGTAGCTTGGCTGTGTTTTGTTTTATTATAAGGGCCAAGGATGGTGTTTTTGGTTTTAAAAGACATGGTGAGGAGTGGAGAAAGGAACTGTCAGAGTAAAGGTTGGGCTGACTAAAGTGTAAGTTAGAGAAACTAGATGGGAAGAGCCACTGTAAGTAGGATGGAGGATGGGAAGGAAAAGAATGGTAGTAATTAGTGGGAGGTTTTACAAATGAGGTCACTGTATGGATAGGTGGGATTCCTTAGGGGAGTGGTAAGTGAGGTATAAGGGTGAGGGCGTGGGGTGGGTGGGATAAGGGGTAGGGAGGGGCACAGGGCAGAAACAAGCAGTTTCAGGTGAAAACAATCAGTGAAGAGCAGATCATACAGGTGAGTTAACCAAGGGATATGTGAAGGTTAGAAGGAAAGTTAGGAGTGAGCAGATGCTAGAAATAGTAGGAAAGTAGATAAAGGTGAAGGGGTGAAAGGGACTACCAGAGGGTAAGATAGAGAGACATTACTGGGGAGGAATTCGAATATCTAAGAGAGCCACCTAGAGGCAACAGCAGGTACTGGAACAGTGGCTGCTTACAGGGAGGCAAGGTTGCTGGGGATACTAATGGAGACCTATGGTCAGTTGGTTGGGAGAAGCAATGTGTGGCTGCTGGCTGACCTGGCCCAGTTAAAGGCTAACAACAGTTATTTGCAAATTGCAGGAATTGTAGGACATACTTTCTTCTATCTTTCCAGGAAAGAGCTCCCAATAGAGGGACCTAGTAGTGGTCAGGAGGTGAATATAGCTAGGAAAAGAGGGAGAAGGTAAAGATTTAAAATATAGGGCAGAACAAAACCTTAATAACACTCTATCATGAATACAATAATCACCCTTCTAGGAAAATATACAAAGCCAGGCTCAATTTCTAGAGGAGAAAAAGAAACAGGCAGCAGCATACAAAATCAAGCTTGTTATCAAATTCTATTCCCACCATCTAGTTCCAAAACTTCATGTCTCTATGTACTAACAAACAAGTTTAGCTAAGCATTTCATGGCATACAGGACTGGACAATGGAAGTCACCAAAAATAGAAACAGTGAAATTAACAAGTTGTAGCTATAAACTGAGCAAACATACGATGCTAAATTAACAAGAGCAGACCAATTTGTAAAAATAGTTCACCATGAACTAAACAATGCAGTATTAGCTTACAGCTGAACAGAGGAGGTTTAAACATTCATACTAAGGTAGTGCTCAGAAGCTTAGTAAGAGATAAAACTTAACCAAATGCAAGAATTTATGGAGTGGGTAGTTCCCAGTCGGCAATGCAGTCTAAATTCCCTACCGCTGTTCACTAACTAAAACCAAATCATCATCAAGCAATGCGTTTTTCACAAAGCAAGCTTGCAGATCTATCTGTGATCAGTGAGATACAACAGGTTTATCAAACTGATTAAACAGTGCAGCATTGGTAACAGGATTGCAAAAGTAAAAAATTAAAGCATTAACAGAGCCAATACAGCTACGATATAAGCAGTTACACATCATAGAATTAGAATGTATATATAGTTTTAAGAAAGGAAGTAGGGTTGGAGGGCCAGCCCAAAGTGGAAATTGGGCAGGAGGGAGGCGGAGCAGGGCAGAAACAAGCAGTTTCAGGTGAAAACAATCAGTGAAGAGCAGATCATACAGGTGAGTTAACCAAGGGATATGTGAAGGGGTGAAAGGGACTACCAGAGGGTAAGATAGAGACATTACTGGGAGAATTCCTTCTAAAGGGAATATCTAAAGAGAGCCACCTAGAGGCAACAGCAGGTACTGGAACAGTGGCTGCTACAGTAAGAGGCAAGGTTGCTGAGACCTATGGTCAGTTGGTTGGGAGAAGCAATGTGTGGCTGCTGGCTGACCTGGCTTCGGGTTGTACAGTTAAAGGCTAACAACAGTTATTTGCAAATTGCAGGAATTGTGGACATACTTTCTTCTATCTTGAGCTCCCAATAGAGGGATTCACAGTGGTATAGGAGGCAGCAGTCTTAGTTAGGTTACTAGATTCCGACCTAGTAGTGGTCAGGAGGTGAATATAGTTTCTAATAGAGGGATGGAGGTCCTCACAGTGGTATAGGAGGCAGCAGTCTTAGTTAGGTTACTAGATTCGACCTAGTAGTGGTCAGGAGGTGAATATAGTTTCTTCTATCTTTCCAGGAAAGAGCTCCCAATAGAGGGATGGGGTCCTCACAGTGGTATAGGAGGCAGCAGTCTTAGTTAGGTTACTAGATTCCGGACCTAGTAGTGGTCAGGAGGTGAATATAGTTTCTTCTATCTTTCCAGGAAAGAGCTCCCAATAGAGGGATGGCGTAGGTCCTCACAGTGGTATAGGAGGCAGCAGTCTTAGTTAGGTTACTAGATTCCGGACCTAGTAGTGGTCAGGAGGTGAATATAGTTTCTTCTATCTTTCCAGGAAGAGCTCCCAATAGAGGGATGGCGTAGGTCCTCACAGTGGTATAGGAGGCAGCAGTCTTAGTTAGGTTACTAGATTCCGGACCTAGTAGTGGTCAGGAGGTGAATATAGCTACAAAAACTCTCCACACATCTGAAACATAAGCCGTACCACACTACTACTAACGGAGCAAGTCGCATTTCCATTTACTGAACTAAACGAAAAGTAATGCTGCAAAATACCAAACAATCCAACGGCTGTTATTAACCACAATGGAGCTGAGGAAGCAGTATCCAAACCGGAGCTCCTGTCCTGTGGCTCCGAAGCCAATGGAGCCGAGGAAGTTTGAACTATTTTCCAAATCTTCTCCGGGGGCTCCGAAGAACTAGATGGAGCTGGAGATCGTTTCTTAGTTCTGGTGGATTTGGATTTGCCAGTAGAAGAAGCACATTCTATATCCTCTTCAAAGGAGGGCTTGACCAGGCCCTTCAAAATCAGTTTATTTTCTCTTTCCTGCAATACCCTGGAACTGAAGGAATGGCAGACACTGCAGGATTCCTGTAAGTGAATCGCGCCAAGGCAATAAGCACAGATGACATGGCCATCTGTGATCGACATTTTACAGGCACACTTTGAGCATTTTTTAAACCCGGAGGGTTTATGCACCTTTTGCTCTTTAGACATGTCCAACAAATTCCAAACACTCAACACAACAATAAGAAGGTGGGATACACTACAGGAACTCTAATTTAAACGCTCCTTAGGGATCGACGAGAGAAAACATTGAGAACAAGACTAAGGAGAGGACTAGGCCCCTCTAAATTAAACGGGCCTAGCCTGCCAAACACAAGGAAACCACACACTCTCCACAAAACTCTAACAAGCTCAAAACACACACAAAACCTAAAATAGCTATGAAAATAGCTTTGTTTGACAGAAAGGTATAAAACTTTAGAAAGTGTAGTCAAAAAGGTACTTGGCCACAGCCAAGCTCGAGACCACATTCTAACTCAACGAGCGGCAAACGAGATTGGGGGTTTGGGAGAGGTGCATCCTGGGATACGGGTTACCCAGCCAATTAGAGACTTTGTGCTAGAAAATAGTCAGCCGAGTCGGAGCCAATTATCTGCTCCGAACCCATCAGTAATGAATGTAGGCAAGACAGGACCACATAACATCCTGTATTTCTACCTACTTTCTAAGTTTGTAAAAGCAGTACTTAAAAGTGTCCCTATTTTTGGGCCTTTGTCCCTCCGTTATTTTTGGTTTTGCCCAGATTTCTTGCTCCAAGTTTAAGAGCTATATGTCTAGATTTATTGTGGGACAGACTGAGTGGTATGGTGGAGAGGTAGTAAACCTAATGGCAAACTAGATGCAATAACATAATAATGTATACTAGCTACTTCGTTTACTGTATTACTGCCTCTTTAATCGGTTTTCAGTTGTGCACTTTGCCTTGTTTCATTTAAATAGTTTAAAATTGCTAATCTTGTAAAGTTTTAACTGCATTTACTGCTTTGGGCTACACACTCAAGTGCATTAGCCTTTTCTGTTTATTTACTGTATTACTGCATTGTTTAGCCTGTTTTAACAAAAAAAAAAATACTATCATGTTTGCTCGTTTCCCGCCTTTACTAGTTGGTTTAGTATAGATCTCAGGCTTTGCTGGTTTCCAGACTTTATTTTCTGTGTTCAAAGCTATACAGACCTTGCTGTGATAGAAAGAAGTCCTACAGCTTACCAGTGGGAGTGGTGAGCATTGTACTGCCTAACACCAAAGGAGTGGTTTCCAGCTCTGAAATTTTAATTTTATTAGACATTTTGGGCTGATTTCTATCACTTTCAGGCTTAAAATGCATATGTTTGCTCTTTTTTCACATCATGCAGTGCTGCGGGGCTACGTTTAAACTATTCCAGGTGCCAGAAGTCTGCTCTGCAAATTTTCCCTTAGAACTAGCTGGTTTCTCAGTAGTAGCACTAAAATCTGAACCCCTGTGACTAGCACTTGCTCTAGAACCTGCTGGAAAGCACTAGGAAGGCTTAAACTGATACAAGCACTCAACTCTCCTTGTTAAGGAGAAATTAATTGTAGACACTAACCAGCATATAATTGCAAAGTACCTTGCAAAGGTAAGGGAAAACAGCTGTTGTACTTTACAAAAAAGCACCTAAACAGGCATGTCCAAGGGTCAGCTTCTGGTGATTTCTCCTGTCCACTTGGTGAATCTGTGCATACTGGGGCAATGCAGCAACTGCCTCATGTATGTAGACAACCCTCTCCTCCTACCACCCAACACTACAACCTGCAAGAGATGCACTTACATAGCCAAACTGGAAGCAAAGCTCTCTCCAGCCAATATTGTGCTAGACAGTCAAGAGAAGAAGGTTAAAGTACAGTTTTGTACCTACCATAAATGTAGATGTTCGAGTGCTAATACAGCTGCAGTAATTACAGATGGGTTCTCTGCCGTCAGGCGGGTCCTCGGTCGGCCGAATTCCAAAGTCTAGGTCCGGCGTCAGTTGTCGCTTTCTTTCCTGACGTCAGTGCGACAGGGGTATACAAGACACAGCCGACGCCATTTTCTTCAGTCTTTCTTGCCCCAGATGTCAGGTGCCCCCAGAAGGAAGGCAATACATAAATTATATATATATAATCATGCAATGCAATATAATCCAAAAATCAGTAGTTGCAAGCAAATACACCATAGAAGGATAACCCAATCAGGTTGTATGAGGAGGTGTTCGCCACTAGGCCTTTACCAAGAGGGGAAGGAGGGAGGGAAACCTGTACTGCAGCTGTATTAGCACTCGAACATCTACATTTATGGTAGGTACAAAACTGTACTATGTTCATCGTGCATACAGCTGCAGTAATTACAGATGGGTAGAATCCCAAAGCTACGCACAGGGTGGTAGGCACTAGGTGGAACTGGGAAGAACCAGAATGCCCTGCAACACAGCAGTGGCAAAGCCTGCTCTAGTTTTGGAGTATAAAGGCAGGTGGTAGAGTTTTGTGAAGGTATGCACAGAACTCCAAGTGGCTGCCTCCAAAATATCTTTGGTAGGGACTCCTCTGAGGAAGGCTGTGGAGGTAGCTGTGGCCCTTGTGGAGTGGGATCTGATGCCTGTAGGAACAGATTTGCCATGAAAGGAGTAACAAAACCATATGCAGTGGCCTATCCATTTTGAAATTGTCTGTTTGGAAATTGGCTTCCCTTGAGCTCCTACAGCATAGGACACAAAGAGTTGTTCTGATTTCCTGAAAGGCTTTGTTCTGTCCAAATAGTAACGTAGCTGTCTATGGATGTCTAAGGAATGTAGCAGCCTTTCCCCTTTGTTTTGAGGATTGGGGTAAAAGGTAGGTAAGTGTATGGCCTGATTTAAAGCTACCCTGGATACTACCTTAGGCATAAATGATGGGTTGGTTCGTAGGGAAACCCTGTCCTGATTGAAGATGAGAAAGGGCTGCACAGCCATGAGGGTTTATAGTTCCGAAACCCTACGAGCTGAGGTAATGGCCAGAAGGAAAGCTGTTTTCCAGGACAAATATTGCAAATCTGTTGAGGCAGCTGGTTGAAAGGGAGGCAAAGTTCATTTTTCTAGAATGTAATTAAGATCCCAGGCTGGTATTGGTTGTTTCCTTGGAGGTCTTGTATTCTTAGCCCCTCTGAGGAACGGTCTTAAGAGTGGGTGAGAGAATAAGGGTGGATCAGTGTTGTATTCTGCAGAAATGGCTGAGGCATGAATTTTGATGGAGGAAAATGAAAGTCCACTGTTCAACAGCTCAGCTAGATACTGTAATATCTGAGGCAAATTCAATTTTCTAGGATCCTGGCCTTTTTTCTCATTCCAAGCGCAAAACCGTTTCCATTTTGTGGAGTAAGCCTTTCTAGTAGATGGCCTTCTGGCCTCCAAAATGACATCCTGCACCTCTTTGGAGAGTAGGGTCTGTTGTGGTGTTAAGGAATTTTCCATGCAGTCAGATTGAGTATTTTCAGCTAACTGTGAACAGTTTTGTAGCTGTGCTGAGTCAGTAGAAGCGGCATTAAAGGTAGGGTCCAGGGAGGAGTATGTGTTAGGCTCCTCAGGAGTGGGTACCAGTGTTGTCTTGGCCAGTCTGGGGCAATCAGTATCATCTTCAGTCTGTCTGCTCTTGCTTTCAAGAGAACCTTGGCCAGAAGAGGCAAAGGAGGGAAGGCGTAAACTGTCCATGCTGCCCAACTGAAAGAAAGGGCGTCCACTCTCCAGGCCTGTGGGAGGCAAAGAGATCTATGTCTGGCCTTCCCCACGCTTGGATTATCTTTGTAAACACTTGAGGATGCAACTTCCATCCGTGTGGGTCTGTCATATTTCTGCTTAGATTGTCTGCCAGCGTGTTTTCCAATTCTGGCAGGTACTGTGCTTGAAGTTCGATTTGCCATTCCAGAGCCAAGTTCCAAAGTGACATGGCTAGCCTGCACAGGGGGTATGAATGCGTTCCTCCTTGTTTGTTTATGTACCACATTACTGTGGTGTTGTCTGTTCTCATCAATAATTGCCCTGGATGCAGGAGGTCCTTGAAAGCTGTAATTGCATTTATCACTGCTAGCATTTCCTTTTGATTGATGTGAAGGTGCTTTTCCTTTTAGGACCATTTGCCCTGAATGCACCTGTCTGTCATGTGTGCCCCCCAGGCGTAGTCTGAGGCGTCTGTTGTGATGACTTGATTTGCTAGAGACTTGCAGAATGGTAGACCTGTGTTTGTTTGGCATGCTTGGGCCCACCATAGAAATTCCTCTTGCAAGCATGGGATTATTGGTATTATTGTTTCCAAACTGTGGCTGTGTTGAGACCATAGATTTTTTAGGTACCACTGAAGTTTCCTCATATGCAACTTTGCACATGGGATTAGAAAAATGCAAGATGCCATGAAGCCCAGAGCCTGCAGGATTTTCCTTGCAGTAAGCCTGGTACAATTTGCTAGTATTTTGAAGTACTGAGTTAGTTGCCCCTGTTTTTCTGGCATAAGATAGGCCATCTGGGTGTGTCCAAGTTGGCACCCAGGAAAGTTATTTTCTGAGATGGTGTTAGCCTGGATTTCTCTTTGTTGACTGTGTATCCCAGAGAATTCAACAACCGTTACATAAGCCAGATGTTCCAGAAGTATGTGTTTGCTGTCCGCTTGGATCAGGCAATCATCCAAATAAGGGTAAATTTGTATCCCTTGAAGTCTGCAGTAGTCAATTACTGATGCCAGGCATTTTGTGAATACTCTGGGTGCAGTAGATAAGCCAAAGGGCAATGCAGAGAATTGATAGTGGATTGAACCTGCAAGAAATCTGAGGTATCTTCTGCAGCTTTGTCTGATTGGGACATGCAGGCATGCCTCCTTGAGGTCCAAAGTTACCAGCCAAAACTCCTTGCCCAGCATGGGAAGAAGCTGCTGTAAGGTGAGCATCTTGAATTTTGGTACGAGTAGAAATGTGTTTAGGATGGATAAGTCCAAAATGGGTCTCCATTCGGTTCCTTTCCTTGGTACCAGGAATAGTCTGGAATAAAAACCTTGACCTTGTTCGTGAGTAGGTACCTCCTGAATAGCTTTCATGTCCATGAGCTTTGAAATTTGTATTTGAGCCTCTGCCCTTTGATTGTGTAGCAGGTTCAGCATGCCTCTCATTTTCGGAAGAGTGTGAAAATGAAATCTGTAGCCTCTGTTTATAATGTCCAGGATCCATTTGTCTGTTGTGATAATATGCCACTTTCTTGTAAATAATGCCAGCTTTCCTCCCAAGGGTGCTGCCAGCTGAGACTTGCTCGGCATGAAAAGGGGAAGTCATTGGGTTTGTTTCCTGTATTGTTGTGCACCGTCTTTGCCACCTGTTGGTGCTGGAGTTTGCCATTGTCTGCCTCTATAGGATCCTTGAGATTGTCATCTGCCACTTGTGCGCCTGTATCTACCTCTTTGGGGCTTGTCCGTGGTTGGAAAGGACCAGTTTTCTGAAGGCCAATTTCTGCTGAAATGTGGTGGTTGAACCTGTAGAAAAGCTTTGACAGTTTGCATAGATTTAGCTTTTTCTTCCATTTTCCGTAGTAACGCCTCAGCATTAGTACCAAATAATACATCCTTTTGTAAAGGAGCATCTAGTAGTTTAGCTTTAACATGATCAGGCAAGGTATGTTCCCTAAGCCAGGCATGTCTTCGAATGACTGATCCTGTAACCGCAGCTCTACTTGAGACCTCTAGAGCATCATAGCCACATTGTAAGGTGTGCTTACCCACTTGTTCATATCCTGCAACTCCTTCAAATCTGGTTGTTCAGGTTGTGACATTTTATTCCTTAAATGTGATAACAGAAACTGCTGATATTTAAGCATATGGAACTGAATTTAAGGCGCTCATGGCTAGGGTGGCCGAGGTATATACCTTTTTTCCCCACCTTTCCTAAGGATCTAGACTAGGTAGTGGATTCTTGGCAGTAGAGGCCTTCATTCCCTTGGGGCCTTGAGAAATGGTTTCAGGGTCAGCATTATGGCTTTTTTAAAGAAATTGGTGAGAGTTAGGAACTCTGTAGTACCTATCAGGCTTGACTGGGGCAGGAGGCAGGGAATCCGGATTAAGGCAAGCCTCCGAGTAAACATCATCAAGAATGTCCAAGACAGGAGGTATCACCAGAGGTCTGTGCTGAGGTAGCAAAAGAAATTCCCTAAGTCTTTTCTTGGAATCAGAAAAGTCTTGGCCTTCCCAATGGAAGTGTTCCCTCAAGGTATGCAAGGTTTCCCCAAAAGAAAAATCCTCTGGGGGAGATACAGAAGGAATGGACTGCTCTGCATCAGAATCTTCAAAAGGGGAGTACGAGTGTTCCTCTTCATCAGAATGTTCTGAAATAATGGAGCCCTGGTCAGAAGAGGGAGAATCTTCCTCCACTCTGGGTCTCTTGTCCGAAGGGGGTTGGGAACCCCTGATAAGAGTAAATAAATCCTCAGCCATTTTTAGCATCTGCTTTTTAGGCATGGGGCCTGGAGATGGGCCCTGTGCAACAGGCCTCTTGGGATGCATGGCTGATTTGGATTTAGTAAAGGCCTTTACGGAAAAGGAAGATGAGGGTCTAAAGACACCATGGGTGGAAGTGGACCTGTCCACATTAGGAGGCTCAACACTCACAGTGGCTTTGGTAGCTGTAGTCTGGGTATGGGCCGAGGCACCTGCGGTCTCGGTTACAGAAGACACCGCCAGAGAAGTGTCGTCGGTAGTCAGGGGCTGCGTAGGCGCCTCGCTGAGAACCGGACCACGTGTAGCTGGTTTTGGCGTGGTGTCGGTGGAGACCGCGGACCTCGCGTGTCGGTCTTTGTCCTTGCGTTTTTTGGACAAAACTGTAGTCGGAGTCGCAGACGACATTTTATAATCAAAAGCTTTACCAAAAAAGTGCTGGGCGAACTCCGCCCGACGCTAAATAGTGCGTTTATTGAAAGTAGCGCAAAAGCGACAGCCCGAGACATCGTGGTCTGAGCCTAAACAAGGTATGCAGAGGGAATGGAAATCCTTATGCGGTATTTGCTTCCCACAAGAAATACAATTGTTAACTTTGTCTGACATCGGTCTGAGGCAAGAAAAGTTTCCCCAACGGGGTACTTAGCTTTAAAGAAGACTTCGGTTTCCAACTTTTTGCAATTTCAGGAACTGGCCGACCGGCACTTGCGAACTGCTTCTGCTTTGGGCACCACGCGGCAAAAAAGACTGAAGAAAATGGCGTTGGCTGTGTCTTATATACCCCTGTCGCACTGACATCAGGAAAGAAAGCAACAACAACCGACTCCGGACCTAGACTTTGGAATTCAGCCGACCGAGGACCCGCCTGACGGCAGAGAACCCATCTGTAATTACTGCAGCTGTATGCACGATGAACATCACCTGCACTACACCTCAAGCAACACACAGCCCTTCAAAACCCACACCAACAGCAGCCACACATAGCAACACTAAACCCACATATGCAGAGGCCCTTAACATTAACCTGCCCAAGCAACAAGGACCTCTGAAATGCAAACAAACACCAATCACAATCAAAGTGACACACAGCTCAAAACACCAGTTTGCCACCCAACAGCAGCCCCTAAGGCAAGACAACATACCCAACACTTTAGTCAGAGGTGACTCTATAGTCAGGCACACTGATGTCCCACTCACCAGGCTGAACAAGGAGGAAATTACAGTCTGCTGCCTGTCAGGTGCCAGGATCCACCACAACACACATGCACTCAAGTCACTCCACAACAAATAAAAATACGACTCTGTCATTCTCCATGTTGGAGTGAATGACTTGAGACAACCTCCCTGGACTACATGAAGAGAGACATGGAAGAGCTCTTGGATCATGTGGCCCCAGCATGTATGACCCTAGCCCTGAGTAGAATCCTGCCTTCGCCGAGAATGATACCACAGTATAAGGACAAAATGATTGACTTCAGCAACTGGCTAAGCTTCTATTGTCATTCAAAGGGGATCCAGTATCTGTCTGCCTGGGACGACAATCGACAACCCATGATGCTTTGCCAGAGATGGTCTGCACCTGTCACCCCTCGGATTCAGATTATTGGCTAAAGCTCTTGCCACCCCTATAGTGCCTTTTTTAGGCAAGGTTCAAAGGACAAAACCACCACCATAACAGATACAAGGTTCAAAGGACAAAACCACCACCATAACAGATACAAGCATGCAAAATCTGAAAGTAATACTAGAAGTCTAAACCTCAAAATGCACTCTCGAGGCACTCCTAAAAATGGAGAACATTAACATCTGTGCAGTAACTGAGACTTGGTTCAAGGCTCCAGAGAGCACCCCTGCAATACCAGGCTACAACTCTTACCGCACTTTTCTGACACCAAACTAAGACCAAAACACTAAAGGTGAAGGAGAGTCCATATTCACCAAGGATATTCACACCTCCAGGCTAACTGCCCAACACAATGCATCTGAAATTCTCCAGGTGCAACCAACACTAGCTAAAACTGCAATCCAAACTGTAGCTTGCTACAGATCCCCCACCATGCCCAAAGATTCTCAACACACCTTTCTAAACAAGATACAACTAAACACCCTAATACTGGGCGATTTCAACTACCCTGCCATTAACTGGGAAAACTACTCTAGTACCAACACTTTTTCCCAACTGTTCCTGGAATTCATAAATTCCAACACCCTGGATCAACTAATCCACAGTCCCACCAGGGGCTCCAATATCCTAGACCTGGTCATTACCAACATGGGAGATAGATGCTCCACACCAGTGGTTACCCCCTCATTGGTCAGGTCTAACCATAAGCAAATCACCCTTGACATCCACATCCCACCCCCACCCCCCAGTAAGGAAACCACTGTAAAAAAATTCTTAAAAGCCAACTTCAAGCTACTCAAGTCAGAAGCGACAAACTTCAGGACACCTATGCAGATGGGAGCTGAATGTTTGACTGCTGAATCCTACACTAAGGCACTGTACGAGCACATCCACTCGTGCATGAATCGTGCCATCCCAAATAGAACCAAGACGCTCTCCTCCAAAAAAAGGAAGCCAATCTGGTGGTCCCCTGCCATAAACAAACTATACAACAGAAGGAAGAAACTGTTGCAGAAAAGTGGAAAATCCCAGGATGCAGAAAACTCCCTTACCAGCCTCAGTAAGATGCACAGATCCATCATAAAATCCTCCAAAGCTAGTGACAAAAATAAAATTGCCAAAGATTCCAAAGACAACCACAAGGCATTCTATAATTATGTCAAGAATCTAAATGGCAATGCTCAGATCTGCTCTGAGCTACAACAGAATGGCATTAAATATACTGATCCCAAGGATATTGCCAATATCCTGGCAAATCGATTCAGTGTCAACTTACTTCCCTCTCACCCCCTAAAGGGCCAATCTCAATACCAAAAGATTGCAAAATTCCGGTAATCGCAGCCACACAGGTAGAAACCGCACTCTCCAAAGCTAAGAATACACCATCCATGGGACCACACAACATCCCAGGCGGTGTACTACATGAATTACAAAATGAACTGGCACCTCACCCAAGTGTCATGTTTAATCATAGCCTCATCTCAGGCTTTGTGCCCACTGAGTGGCGCACAGCTACAGTTACTCCACTCCACAAGGGGGGATCCACCATGGATCCTGGGAACTATCCTCCCATCAGTCTGACGAGCCTGATCTGCAAGGGCATGGAACTTATAAACAATGACATTGACAACCTTCAAACACTGGACTCAACCCAGTTTGGGTTTGTGAAGGGCCGCTCTTGTCTCATGAACCTGATTGACTTCTTCGATTCAGTCTCCAGAGCTGTGGATGAGGGCAAGGTGGTCCACACAGCCTATCTGGACCTCGCCAATGCCTTTGACACCATCCCCCTCTCTGGAATCATAGATAAGCTTACTAAGCTGGGCATAAATCCCTACATCACTCTATGGGTTGGCTTACTAACAGAACCCACACTGTAAAAGTAGCAGACTCCAAACAAGTGACAAGTGGAGTACCTCAGGGTTCAGTCCTGGGACCGCTCTTGTTTGGCATCTACTTCTCTGAAGTACAGGCCAACACTAAGGGACTCTGGCTAACAAAGTTTGCAGATGACTGCAAACTGGGAGTCATTACCGAATCCCCAAATGATGTGGATATTCTACAAAAGGGCCTTACAGAAACAGGTGCTTGGTGCCAGAGCCATGGGCTCAAGCTTAATACCAAGAAAAAAGAAGTTATGTCTTACCGTAATGTTCCATCTGTATTGTTGATCCTCGTTCAGTCCTTACATGTGGGTATCGGTTCTGACCTCGGAACCAAGCCGGCCTTCTTCCAAGCTCGTGCCAGCTACAAACTCTCGAGCTAAAACCTCTTACCCAGAATTCCCCTCTCCCTGTTACCTCAGATTGAGTTTGCAAGTCAAAAGAAGGTAGAGGCTACCTCTGGTCAAATGATCTAACAGACCCGGATGGTGAGATCCACTAGAAGCCACAGGAGGGAGAAGGAGGGAGGGTTGTAATGACTGAACAAGGATCAACAATACAGATGGAACGTTATGGCAAGACATAACTTCTTTATCGGATATTGTTAATTCTCATTCAGTCCTTACATGTGGGACAGAGTCCCCAGCTGGGAGGCTCTCATGGAAGGACATTCTGGAGCACCACAGAACCAAAAGATGCTCTTCCCCTGGAGGCCAAATCCAATTTGTAATGCTTGATGAAGGTATGAGGAGTAGCCCAAGTTGCAGCTGCACAAATGTCATGTAAAGAGGCTCTGGCATAGAAAGCAACAGAAGTTGCCACCGAATTTGCAGAATGAGCCTTTATGGTAGTAGGTAATAATATTACGTTTTCTATAAATGAAGGTTACGCAGTCTTTTAACCATTTAGTCAATGTGACCTTAGCAACAGCACATCCTTAATCTAGGTCCAGAATAGGCCAAAAATAACTGGTCTGATTTACGAGAAGCTTTAGTCCTGTTCAAGCAGAAGCAAATTTGCCTGTGAATATCTAGGGTATGTAGGCAACTCTCCTTTGTTTGAATGATTGGGGAAGAAAACTGGCAATTCAATGGTTTGATTAATGGACATTTCAAAGATTACTTTTGGCAGAAAGGTAGGACTAGTTCTCCATGACACCCTATCTCTATGAAAAATCAAATATGGTCTCTTGATGCATAAGGCCTGAAGCTTAGAGATAGGTCTGGCAGAAGTAATGGTGACCAAAAACAAGGTTTTCCATGACGAATATTTGAGGTCGCAAGAAGAAGCTGATTCGAAAGGTGGCATTGTCAAAGCTTGTAGGACTAATGACAGGTCCCATGGTTGAGTAGGTCCTCTAAAAGGGGGTCTTAAATGATTTGTGCCTTTTATGAAAGTATTGCATATTTTGTGTGACATAAGAGAAGAGTCTTGGACACCATCATGAAATTAGATATTGCAGCCAAACGAACTCTAATGGTAGAGGCAGAGAGACCGGACTGAAATAGGGTAGATAGGGTAGACAGATATTCCAGTACTATCAACACTGGTGCAGAAAAAGGATCTACTTGTTTTTTCTTTCAGCAAAAAATTAAATCTTTTCCACTTGCTGAGATATGTAATTCTGGTGGAAGACTTCTGAGATGCAATAAGAATGTCACGTACTAGCAAAGAAATATCATTCTGCCTGGCAATCAAATGAATTGGAGAAGCCAAGCTGTGAGCTTCAGGCTGTTCAAGTTGGGGTGAATCAGATTCTGCGGATGGGAGATCAACCTCAGGGTTGGATGGACAATCCATGGTTGATATAGCAGGTGAGGCCAAAGGAAGAAAAACCAAATCTGATGGGGCCAATATGGTGCTATGAGGATTACTTTGCTCTTCAACTGGCGGGCTTTCTTCAGAAACTGGGGAATGAGGGGGAGGGGTGGAAATGCATAAAGCACACCAGAGGGCCAACTGTGGACTAGAGCGTCCCTGGGTGACTGTCCTGGAGGAGGAACCAGGGCGAAATAGTTGCTGCATTTGTAGTTGGTCAGGGACGCAAAGAAGACCCCAGCGGTTGAAAATCTCCTCCACTATCTAGGGATTCAGGGACCACTCGTGAGGTTGTAGAATACACCTGCTGAGTCTGTCTGCTATCACGTGGGAACTCCCGGGAATGTGCGTTGCTAGAAGAAAGAGGTTGGTAGCCATCGCCCATTGCCATACCCTCATGGCCTCTCGACAGAGTGGGTAAGATTTGTTTCCAACTCGTTTGTTGATGTACCAAACCACCACCATGTTGTCTCATTGTATTGCAATAGTCCAAGACGGCAGCAGGGGATGGAATGCTTGCAACGTCAGAAGCACCGCCCTCAGCTCTAGAACATTTATATGCAGATGGGCCTCCATTTCGGACCAAGTACCTTGGACTGTCTGTCCCTGAAATAGCCCCCCCCTAAATCAGGAAGGCATCCGTGGTCACTGTAGCCTTAGGCTGTTGCGGGGAGAAAAGGGGAGACCATTTAGATGGATTGTGCGCCATCCAGCAATTTAAATCTTGTTTGCACCTGTGAGTTATCCGAATCTTGGCTGAAAGAGGGTACTGCAAGGGATACCACTGGGTGAGCAGTAGTCATTGTAGAAGCCTCATGTGAAACCTGGCCAGGGGGACAATCTTAATGGAGGTTGCCATGGAACCCAACAACTGGAGAACAGAATGAGCTGTGGATTTCTCCCTTGAAAGGATTGGAATCAGTTGCTGCTTTATCCTTAGAATTCTGTGCTCTGGAATGGATGCTCTGCAATTCTTTGTATTCAAGATGACCCCTATGAATTCTGTGGACTGAGATGGAGTGAGATTGGATTTTTGCCAGTTTATGGTTATGCGCAGCCTTTCTGCAGTGAGGAGAAAGTATGCCAGGGATTCTTCCAATAGATGTCTGGTGGGGATGGAGATGAGCCAGTTGTCTAGGTATGGAAACACCTGGAATCCTTGTAGTCGCATGTGAGCTGTGATGACTGTCATGCACTTTGTGAACACTCTGGGGGCTGTAGAGTCTCCGAAGTGCAGTACGTTGAACTGGTAATGACTGGCTCCTGCATGGAAGCGAAGGAATCTTCTTGATGGTCTGTCCACTTTTATGTGGTAGTAAGCATCTTGATGATCTATCGAGCACATCCAATCATCTTTTTCCAAAAGCGGAAGGATAGACTGAATTGTGACCATCCGGAATTTCGGTACTTTTACAAACTTGTTCAATACACTGAGAACCAAAATTGGTCTCCAATCCCCGGTTTTCTTTGGCACCAAAAATAGCCTAGAGTAGAATCCGGATCCTATCTGGTCTGGAAGGACTATTTGGATGACTCTTTCTTAGCAGCTTTGAAATCTCAAACGCTGCTTCTTCCCTTTGACTGGGTGGAACGTCGGGTAAGCTTGTTAGGAGAATGGGACAAAGGATGAAGGGGATATGATAACCTCTGGTTATTATCCTTTGTACCCAAGAATTGGTGGTAATGATTAGCCAGGCAGAAGGGTACAAAGAGATATGAACCCTAGCCACTTACAGAGGAAAGCAGTTGGGCCGCTCTTCAGGAGTGCTGGTAGGAATGGCCAGGGAACGAATCCCTGGAACCCTGGTTACGCAGACCCCCTCTGCCCCGAAAGGGGCATCTTCCCTGTGAGTTTCCCCCTCTGCCTCTAAGGGAGAACTCAGCCTGTGTGTCACAGAAAGAACCTTGAGATTTATTTGTGCCATATCTTTCCACTCTTCTGGTTTCTGGAGAAAGCCCGTTGAGGGGAAGAATAATGGACACCCACAGCAGAAAGGGTCTTACCGTCCTGTTCACATCTGGACAGTGTGTTTTTAACCTTGGGTCCAAACAACGACGAGGCTTCACTGGGAGCATTGAGAAAGGAAGCCTTGAAGGGTTCCGCAAAATTACACAAGCGCATCCAGGCATGTCGTCTCAGTACAATGTCTGAACCCGCCGCTCTAGCTGCTCCTTCTGATGCGTGAGATATCAGGTGCATGGAGGAGTTAGATATAGATTCGATGGTGGCTAACTGATACTCCACTTTGTCATGGACCTCAGACACAGCTCCAGCCAAAGTTTCAGAGAGCTCAGAAATCAAGTCTCTTTGAAGCCTGGTAAAATGTGCCATATAGTTCAGGGACCTGACTGCAATGGTCGCGGATGCAAAAGTACACTTTCCTATTCTGTCAAGAGCCCGGGACTCTTTGTTGGGTGGATAGACAGTCTGGCTTTCTTCTTCCGACAGGTCCTTTTTAGTTGCAGCCGCCACCACCAAAGCATCTACAGGAAGACCTTTGGACCAATGGGGATCACTAGCAGGAGGGGACAAAATTTTATCTGGCCTCCGGGGAATGGCCTTAATAGTGTCAAGAGCCTTCCACGTATGGTGCACGATGAGTCGGACAAGTCTGTCGGCAGGTGGAGTAACCCAGGAGGTAGGGGGTCGGGCACGAAAGGCCTGCAGGAACACAGACTCTTCAGAGGTTGGGTTAGAGGGCTGCCAGTCACCTCTCCGTTTAAGGATTTCAACGACATCACCAAAGGATACCTCAGAGGGTGATAGAGGGGACCCTTCCCCATAATCAAAGTCTGTGTCTTCAGTAAGGGACTCCTCTGTGAAGTCCATGTGCTTCCTCTTGCACGAGCTCTTTTGATGAGCTTCCTCAGAGGAAGAAGCTGGGGAAGACAGCTCAAAAGGGGTTTCCTGTGGGAATTTGGCCTGAGGCCCTTGCGCCCAGTGTCTGCTAGGAATGGCTTGTGTACACTGGGGTCCAGAGGAGGGCAGGGAGAGTGATAGCACAGGATTACCAACCGATGCCAGAGCCTTCTCCATTAGCTGAAGGCCTGTCTACCTGAAGAGGGATGGGGGCCCAGGGCAGGGGTCACCCCTCACCTAAGTGGCTCAGCCTGCTGACTCAGTCTCTGGATGGCTGTGAAACGTCAAAGTACGTATGCCACAGCTGACATCCTGGGCTGTGACAAGACTCTCCTGCCACAGAGGCAACTGCGACTCCTTAGTGAGGTCCATAACAGGAACAGTAGTGGGAGAAGACTGTGCTATATCAAGGGGCTTCAAAGGCAATGAAGAAGGAGAATAAGTAGGGGTCTTTGGTAAAGGGTGATCACCTCCCGAGGAAGGATAGGTCATGGGGGAGGGGCGGGATACATCTGGCAAAACGCACTTGATTCACAAGACGCAACACATAGTGTTCAGAGAGGCTTCTAGCGGATTTCACGGACATGGCTGAGGAAGAGTCAGGTCTATCCAAGGACAGAGCAAACTCAGTGCCCACCACGGAGGTGGTCTGCACTGAGAACAACGGAGCTGTAATGGACTGAACTACTGGTGTCTGCACCGAGGAAATCATCGGTGTCGAAGGCATGGTCTGCACCAACGATGAGGTCGGTACCAAAGTGGTTGTCGGCGCTAAGGCCTGAGCCGAAAACATCTGTGATGAAAACTGAATGGTCGGTGCCGGGTAAGTTGTTGGAGCCAAAAAGGAAATGGGGGTCAAAACATCCATCGATGTCAATAACAGTCTGCATCGACTGGACAGTCGGTACCAGTAAGGGAGTCTGAACCAAGGAGCTCCTAGGTACCAAAGCGGTATGGGGCACACTAGTCAGTGCCGAGGTCACAGATGGCACCGATGGCCTTGGTGACGAAGGTCTAGGCACCGAAAGCTTTGGAGCCGAAGAAGTCAAATCCGAACTGGAAAGCTTACCTTTCTTGGGTCTCTGTTCCTGAGGGTCCCCAGTTGGGGACAAAGGAAGAGACTTGGCCTTTTTATGTTAATCATTCTTTTTCTTATGGGATCTTGGAGGGGTTGAAGCCTCCGACCCAGAAATAGCCTCTGAAAAAGGAGATTTAAGTAACCCCTTCAATATTAATTTATTTTTCCTCTCAATTAACGTCTTGTTAGAGAAATTCTTACAAATCCCGCAAGGCGGGTCAACTGTTCAATGAGGCACACCCACGCAATAGACACACAGGGAATGTGCATTTGAAGTAGGTAATTTATGGCCACAATCTAAACATCTTTTAAACCCTGGGCTACCTTTTTTGTCTGTCATGTTAGAAGGAAAGAAAGAAAAAACAGAAAAATACCAGCAATGTTACAAGAAATACCCAAAAGTAAGAAGGAAAAGGGGTTTACCAACGATGGTAAAAAAAAGAACTACCTTGCGGTAAAAAGAGAGGAAACGGAGTTGAAAAGGATTTAAAAAAGGGTAGTCGTTAAATGAAAAATACTGTACTTAGCTTAAGAGAAGTAGCTTGACACCACTGAATGGCGATGCAGCAAATGAAATCTGAAGCAACGGGGAGAGGGGGAATTCTGGGTAAGAGTTTTTAGCTTGAGAGTTTGTAGCTGGCGTGAGCTTGGAAGATGGCCAGCTCGGTTCCGAGGTCGGAACCGATACCCACATGTAAGGACTGAACGAGGATCAACAATATCAGCGAGGATTAACAATATCAGATTGTATAGTTATCCCCTTTGGGAAAAAACATATATCCATGAATTACCGCATAGGTGGCAGTACACTAAACACCGAAAGTGTGATGAAAGACTTAGGGACACAGGTGGACAGTGGTCTCAACTTCGATAACCACATCGCTACAACAGTCAGGAAATCCCTCTATGTGGCACACCTCATCACTAAGTGCTTTTCATCCAGAAAAAAAGGAGGTCATTGTCCCACTGTACTCATCCCTTATTAGATCTATTATAGAGTACAAACGCCCCATTTGGTATGTACTTCACCAGAAATCTGCAACAGCTGGAAAGGCCGCAGAAATACCTCACTAAAAGAATCACATGTCTAAAGCAGATGCCCTCTGCTGACTGTCTAAAAAAAACCTCAAGCTATGCCCTGTGGCATGTCATCTAATCAGCGGCGATCTCTGCTTAACATACAAGCCCATGTCAATCTCTGAGCTGTTGGACATGCTCCACTTAAAGAAATCCCAATCCCTCAGAGCCACACACTTCAGGGATCTAAACCTGGTCATCACAGTAAACAAAACATGCTGGAGGGATAGGTTCCTGACCCAGAGACTCCCCATACTCTGGAGTAGACTGTCCATACATGTCAAACCGAGCACCTCCTTGGCCCTCTTCAAAAGGAATCTTGATGATTGGATGGGAGATAGGAAATTCACCCCGGGGATCACGTCAGTCGCCCTTGCTAGACAGGGGTCCAGGGAAGTAAAAATTGTGGGAAGAAATATCCAGGGAATTGTTATGGCTAGTCTTGTATAGGCTCTAGGACCGATTAGTCTAGTACCAAACTATGAAGCTTGTATGTTTAAAAAGGCAATATTTAAAAGTTGCCAGTATTATTTGTGGATCTGTCCAGATTTACTGTATATGAGGTTGTGCTGTATGGTAGAGAGGTACGCACATCTCATTGCTGCTCCTGCCAGGGATCACGGTCACTCCTCTTCATATCACACACACACACACACACACACACACACACACACACACACACACACACACAGTCTTCTCTTGCATTCATGCACGCATTCAGTCACAAAATATTGTTCTCACTCTCTTGAGCTCACACACACACTTCTGCATTCATGCACACATTCACTCAAACATGCAGACAGATAGAAACATACACACAGGGACTCCTAATTTCAAGTACACATTCACTCACACACAGACAAACACACACACATTTTTTTCAGCTTCCTTGACTTTTACTTTACACTTTTACACGCAGCTCAGATGGCTTAGTGGTAAATTGCTGTGGCTATGGTGTGCAGGGTCCTGGGTTCAAGACTTGCAAGGGCTGATTATTGTGTCTCTGCTCGACAGGTGCACAGGAAAATAATTTTCTTGGATGGAGAAAGCCAAGGTACCTTTTTGGCTAGGCTTACTTAGGCCCTAAGGCCAATAGCCTAGTACCTACCTATGAACTTACTAAACAGCAAAAGTGCTGCTTAGCGAGTATAAAATAATGCTTCCATCGATCTCACTGCTCACTCACACACACACACACACACACACACACACACACACACACACACACACACACACACACACACACACACACACACACACACACACACACACACACACACACACACACACACACACACACACACACACACATGCTATATTCTGCTTTCATGCATGCATTCACTCGCACATGCAGACAAACACTCATACACATATTCACTTTTTTGTTTCACTCCATGCCTGGGACCAAATGATTCACGGCCTGGTGGTTGGGAACCGCTGGTATTGCTCATCAGATGAGGAACTGAAAGCACAACTGCAAGTAATCAAAACTTTTCAGATGATCTAAGAATGTCATTTGGTCTTGATAAATGTGCTAAACCAACCTTTAAAGCAGTAAAGCTGCTGCACCAAGAAAACATCAGTTTGGGAAAAGAATGTGATATAAAAGAACTTGAGCAGGAGGGAGTGTATAAATATTTTGGAACTGATGAAGGATCAACAATAAAACATGAACAAATGCAAATAAAAGTAAGGAATATTTTAGAAGACCTAAACTAATCCTGAAAACAGCGTGGATATCTAGGAACAAAGTTAAAGTTAAAAACCAATTTGCTCTTTTCTGTCCTAGCTTACAGTTTTGGAGTGACTGACTGGCCCCAAAAGTTGTTGGACAGATTAGATAGGAAAACAAAAAGGATGCTTCATGCTCATCAAATGATTTATAAAAATAAGAGCATACCAAGACTATATATTCTCCGTTCCGAAGGAGGTATGGGCCTCCTTGAAATTGTTTACATGTATAGATCTGGAATTGTGAGACTGCATACATATCTGCTGACCTCACAAGACCCAAACATAATGAAAGTTTTAAAACACGAGTAGAATAAATCTAAGATGACTTCCCTGCTTAGTCTAGCAGCAGCATATCTGCATCAAGGGTTAATGGAAATGAAACCAGAAGTACACAAAAATTAGGCAGCAACTGAATATGCCAAAAAAACAAAAGAAAGAATATAAGCTAAAGGATCAGATGCGAAGGCAAGAAATGTGGAAAATGCATATAACTGCAAACTCCTGGAACAACCTCATGTTGATCAGGGTCGAATGCAGGAATGGTTAAGGAGAGGCAAATTCAAATTAAAAGAAAAAAGGTTAACGTTGGCGGCCCAAGATAGTGGACTAAGTACTAATTTCATGAAATTTAATCATACTTTGACTTAGGAATGGGGTCCATTCCCATCATGGTATTAGAAACCCAAATGATTTGGAATCATTTTTAATCTATACACCTAAACATTTAATCTTACCATGTTCTCATATATATGGGTATTGCTGAAACAATTCATATCTGGAAGCAGTTTACTGCTGTAACCTTGGTCTTATCTTCATTTATTTTTTAACCTCAGAAAACTTGAAACTGTCTTAAAAAATTCCATAGCACAGAATTGCCCTTTTGAGGATGTATCAAGTTTAAAATATCTGCCATTAAGGCTATTTTTTTCTTGATTACCATAATAGATATATCCTTAAATTTGTGACTGCCTTATTTTCTTTGCCAATGATACCAAGTACAAAGCAAATAAGGGTGAAAGAGAACACCCCTGTCTGCTTCCTCTGTTCAAAGAAAGATTTTACTAGAATACAACTGAAGGTGGTAAACACCAAACAGAACGGTTTAATAACATTCATCTGAAGAAGTCCTTTACCTTCTTTTTTTGGCTTTTCCTGGTTAGGGGTCGCCACAGCAGAACTCCAGTCCGCTAATAATTGGCAGTAGATTTACACTTGAAAAAAAGAGCTTAATGACCATTATTAAAACTGTTCTGCTCGATATTTACTGCCTTCAGTTTTATTATTTTTGCTTTTAGTCACAGTTGTTATGGCTGGCGGTTTCCCTTTTTGTTGGATAGTTGTTCAAAGCTTTTACTAGGACAGGAAGTAACAGACAGAAAACAAAGCAAACTGCTGTGACCAGACAAAACTCCAAGACCCACATCAACTGCACCACACCCTGTACTGGATAGGTTTTCCTCCAAATATTACTATCCTTAACAGTAAAACATTATGATTCATAGCTGTGTTACCTTATTGGGACCAAACATGTCCATCTCAGAATGCTACATAGCAATCACTGCATTGTATGTCTGCTTATATGCACAACTCTAAATACTTATGTAACTACAGAAGCCCTTTCCGCATACTGGATCTTCTAGGACGACTTTTTTTTTTGTTTGTTTTTTCTACTGTAGCTCCATACCACTGTTAAATGCAGCCATTTATAAATTTTTCTTCTTTGCGAATGCTTCCTACCCTGGCCAACTATAATGAATACTGGTGAAGCCAGATTTCAAAACAAGCTTTTACTTCAAACTTCACGGGTACAGGTTGACAAGGTGCCCTTCTAAAAGAAAATTACATCATTCTGTAGCTCATGCCCTGTGCATAAGAAATGGCTGATCTGACACACAAGTAATATTATGCAAAGTTTCCCTGGCTTCCCATAAATCCCACCCATTCTAAGATTACCATGGAGTCTGTAGACCATCTTAAACTGCATTATAATCCTGAGAGCAAGGTTTAACAATAATGTGGACAAGGCTAAAATTCATAAACTTAAATTGTAATTTCAACCGTACCACAAGCAAAATAACATTTACCACTGTTGTTCCTAATAATAAACACTCAGGGCTACTAATTTATAGACTTTTAGAAAGGATACCCATAAAAATTCAGTCAACTGCATTTTAGTCCCTCATCATTTTGAACTATTACACCAGTTTACAATACTTTTCCAGACTAAGGAAACTAAACTAATCACTACATTGTATAACCCTAGGCAATGAACAGTCACCTCTATAAACCCTTCTTCCCCTAAAGTGCAGATGCAGCCTTCTGTCCATCTTGCATTTGTTACCTAAAGTGTGGAAAGGTACACATCCTTCAGAGATTCTTCTTTCCTCCCTTATTATAACCATGTTTGCAGGCTAAGTTAACACTGGAGAATCATCTTGCTGCAGACTGCTCCCTGTTGTTTATTTGCTGAATCCTCCATTTAGCCTCCTCCTGTAAAATGAAGTGACGGGGCCTCTTGGTGTATGCACCAACAGCTAGATGGGCTACATCCTCTGCTCTTTCATTTCAGCTGCCCCACAACATCTTATCACTGGGAAAACAACAAAATTCAGCCAGTTTTATTTATTTTACTTATTTATTTTTCATTTGTTGATTGGGATAGTCTGACTGGATACATGTCCTTTTCAGCAGAGGCCCCGGGGAGAAAAACTCCAATCATAACATGCAGATGAATACAGAAAAAAATACAGAAAAAGGAAAGAACATAATATAATACACGTTTAAAAGATGTACAGACAAAACCATGATATAATACATGTTACAAACAGTATGCAGACTCTGTATAGTCGAGCAAGTTAAACAATCAGACATTATCAGTCTAGACTAATAATTATGGCTCAGCTTGCATATAGCAAAAAGTATTGTTTGGCAAAATTATGAAAAAAGAAGCTAGTTAGGATTAGAGTAAGGGCATAGCCAGTGAGTAATAAAATATTGTCGGAGTCAGGATTAGTGTAAGGGCATAGCCAGTGAGTAATAAAATGTTGTCCGAGACTTTTTTGAATTGAGTCAGTGATGGTGCTAGAGTAACATCGGCAGGAAGGGAGTTCCAAGTTTTGCCAACAGAGTTGGCAAACAGGGAGTCCCCTGCTGAGTTGTTGGTTTTGAATGTTTGGACCAGTAATCTGTTTGATGATCTAAGTGGTCTGAGGTTACTATAGGGGCTAATAACATTTTTAAGTGTAGGCGTGTTTTCAGGTTGAGTGAGTACTTTATATGCAACTACAAGTTGGTTGCAATGAAGTAGGCTCAGTAATTCAAGCCACCCTAGCAGATTAAGGCTATGACAGTGGTGTGTATGAAATCCTGTGCCTGTGGCAAATTTAGCAATGTGGTTATAACAGCTTGAGAGCTTGTTAAGGTCAGATTTGTTCAGATTGGTAAATAGGGGGGAGGCATAGAGAAGGGTAGAGAGTAGGCGGGAACGAGCAATGGCGGTCCTAGCAAGTGAAGTAAGAAAAGGTTTAATCTTATATAGGGAGCCAAGTTTTTTATTGATGGTTTTGATAGTTTGGCTCACATGCATATCAAATTTAAGGCCATTATCTACTAGAACGCCTAGGAGTTTAGTTTGGGCTTCGGGGGAGATAATAGTGCCATTATTAGATTTAATGGTAAAGAATAGTGGTGAGGACCTGCGAGTGGGGAGAAAAAAGTAGCAGCTTTGTTTTGTTAGGGTTTAATATCAGATGATGATTAGACAGCAAATTTTCCATAGTATTAAATGTATTCTGGGAGAGTGTTAATAGTTCTGCCTGGGAAGTGGCAGAACAGATTAAAGTTAAGTCATCTGAGTATTGAATGCAGGTTGCTTCTGGGATAACAGAGTGGAGATCATTAATAAAGATAGAGAAAAGAAGGGGTCCTAGAATAGATCCCTGGAGGACTCCTAGGGTGAAGGGTAGAAGGGAGGATAGTCTGTCCTGCCAAAGGACAGCCTGTTGTCTACCACAGAAGTAGGATTGAAACCATTGGAGAGCAAGGCTATCCAAGGAGAAGGCCTTCAGAGTATGGATGAGTTTTTGGTGGTTAACCATATCGAAGGCCTTGGAGAGATCAAGAAAGAGGGCTGAGGATAGTTTTATCAGGAAAAAAACATACCAACAAGCAAAGGAGTCACTAAATGCCATTGCTTTCCCAAGGGACAAGAGTACTAAAAGTACTCTTTCTTTTATTCAGTAGGTTAAGTCCAAACAAAACCAGTTTAGAGAGATGACAGAGAAGATGTGGCAAAGATATTGGCAAGTGTATGCTACGTACACTATAGCATACATGTAAATGGTAAACTGGCAGCAAAAAAAAAAAGGGAAGGGGGATAAATGTGGAGGGAAGCATTCTACATTTGTATGTTTTCCCTGTTTTCATTAGTATGTTCTACTATTATGCATACCGCTGGGGAAGTAGGGAACGAGTAAAAGAAATGTTTTCTGATTGAGCAGGAATGTACATTTCTATGTTTTCTTTTCCCTGTTTCATGCAACCCAAGAATGCTGCAACCATTGTAGGTGATGAAATTAACTAACTGCTTGGAGACATCTATATCCACAGTGATTAACGTCTCCAGTCATTGTTACTCTGTGGTGGTCCTGGATAATGAAGCCCTTTCTCAAAGCTCTTTTGCTGCATGAAATGTTCTTATCACTTGGAGTGGGCGGCTGACTAACTTTCTGACCTTTTACTTGAAGTTTGTAAGGTGGGGCAGGGAAGGGCAGCAACACAAGTATACCAATGTTCCTAATGTACACATCACTCGTGATCCTGTATCCTGTACATGGATTCTTTTGAAGCAGTTTGGTGGCTGAATGATCCATCAAGTTTCTTTGGCAGAGTTTCTAGTCAATTGGTACTTTTTTTTTGTTTGTTTTAAGAAAGTGCAGTTTAATGGAGCACGATCATGACTTCAGTTAATATATTTTCTCTGTGATTGCTTAAATTCTGTCAATATTTTTATAACACTTTTTATTAAAGCGTCCAGTATGTATTTTGTGTGTGGAGTTGGTCATCCTTTGGCTCCTCCTGCAAGTTATGTTCAGTGCACAGTGTTTATGTATTTTATGTGTACCTCACATACTGGGCTCTTAATTAAATCAATGAATCAATTAATACATAAAAACTGGAGATGGAGAATTATGCAGCAACCGAAAAAGTCTTGATTGTGACCGTTGGAGTGTGTCAGGGTAGGTAAAGCCAGTCAACAGCATTATATTTAAACACTGAAAGAAGAATTACATAACAGAACAGCTGTCCATTTGCAACAAGTGCATTATATATATATATATATATATATATATATATATATATATATATATATATATATATATATACACACACACACACACACACACACACACACACACACATACATACATACACACACACTCACACAGTGGATATAAAAAGTTTACACACCCCTGTTAAAATGCCAGGTTTTTGCGATATAAAAAAATGAGACCACAATAAATTTCAAAACTTTTCCTACCTTTAATGTGACCTATAACCTGTACAATTCAATTGAAAAACAAATCTGCTAGGGGAAAAATATAAAAAATAAAAAACATACAATAAGCTGGTTGCGTAAGTGTGCACACCCTTAGACTAATACTTTGCTGAAACACCTTTTGATTTAATTACAGCATTCAGGCTTCTTGGATAGGAGTCTATCAGCATGGCACATCTTGACTTGGCAATATTTAGCCACTTTTCCTTGCAAAAGCACTGCAAATATGTCAGATTGTGAGGGCATCTCTTGTGCACAGCCCTCTTCAGATCACCCCACAGATTTTCTACTGGATTTAGGTCTGGGCTCTGGCTGGGCCATTCCAAAACTTTAATTTTCTTCTGGTGAAGCTATTCTTTTGATGATTTGAATGTATGCTTGGGGTTCACTGTGTTGAAAGGTGAAATTCCTCTTCATCTTCAGCTTTCTAGCAGACACCTGAAAGTTTTGGGCCAAGAGTGACTGGCATTTGTAACTGTTCATAATTCCCTCCACCTTGACTAAAGCCCCAGTTCCAGCTGAAGAAAAGCAACCCCAAAGCATGATATTGCCACCAACATGTTGCAACATGGGGATGGTGTTCTTTTGATGATTCAAAATGTTATTTTTGCATCAAACGTACCTTTTGGAATTGTGGCCAAAAATTTCAACCTCTGTCTCATCAGACGATGCACATTTTCCGACATGCTTTTGGGAGACTTTATTTATTGTTTTGCAAATTTTAGCCAGGCCTGGATGTTTTTCTGTGTAAAAAAAGGCTTCCGACTTGCAACCCTACCCCATAGCCCAGACATATGGAGAATACGGGAGATTGTTGTCACATGTAGTACATAACCAGTACTTGCCAGAAATTCCTGCAGCTCCTGCAGTATTGCTGTAGGTCTATTGACAGTCTCCTTGACCAGTTTTCGCCTGGTCTTTTAAATTTTAGAGGGATGTCCAGTTTTTTGCAATGTCACTGTTGTCCCATATTTTCTTCACTTTTAGATGGCTGTCTTCACTGTGTTCCATGGTATATCCAATGCTGTGGAATTTTTTGTACCCTTCTCCTGACCGATACCTTTCAACAATGAGATCCCTTTGATGCTTTATAAGCTCTCTGCGAACCATGGCTTTTGCTGTAGCAGGCAACTGAGTAAATGTCAGGAAAATCCTACTACGACAGCTGAACTTTATTTGGGGTTAATCAGCATCTCTATTTGATGGCAGGTCTGTACCCAAAAAGACTGAATGCTGTAATTAAATCGAAAGATGCTTCAACAAAGTATTAGTTTAAGAGTATGCACACTTATGCAACCACCTTACTGTATGTTTTTTATTTCTTATATTTTTCCCCCCCAACAGATTTGTTCGTTTTTCAAATGAACTGTACAGGTTTATAGGTCACATTAAAGGTGGGAAAAGTTTTGAAAAGATTTATTGTGGTCTCACAAAAACATGGCATTTTAATAGAGGTGTGTAAACTTTTTATATCCACTGTGCATATTTAATGAAGTAAAGAAAAACATATAAAGTTCCACATAGAATTATTCTGAACGTTTCTTATTCTAATCATTGCATTAGCTTGCTTTTCAAATTTCTAATGCAATATAATGCTACAGCCTAAGTAAACAGCAATACAGGAACCTCTTGCATTACATGTGTTGTGGGTTTGATATGTAAAGTAATATATTACTGTATGCTTCCCTGCACTTTTTTCTAGCATTGCTAAAATAAAAATTGTTTTTGAGCATGAAGATGCCCAATGACATTTGATGAATGCATTTATATTTTTCCTTAAAACACTTAAGTAGAGGAGAAGCAACTGAATGTTGTCCTGGAAATAGCATGACATTTTGCATCCTCTAATATAAATAAGAGATCACGTACCCCAAAGGGTTTAGTACAAGTGTGGTTGTAAATATTTATGATTATAGTATATAGTTTAAAGCAACTTGAATTTTTTATGGTCTGCATCTTTAATGTTTAATTAATTGGATCACTGATAAGTTGATTGGGCAATGATGTTTTTATTGCAATGTATAAAAACTGCCTCCATGTTTTAATAAGATGTCTGAAGAAGTTTGGAAATTTATCTAAACGAAAGCGCTTACATTATTAAACTGTTTGAGAAGATTACAGCTGTTTCGCTTTTTGTTGTTTTTACAAGTGTGTGTGTGCTAGGGGCGTATAAAGCATATTTACAATCCTCTGCAATTTAAGTACATGACAGGTGCTATAACATGCTAAGTTGTGTGAAATGTAATTGTTTTTACTTAACTCTATGAATTACATTAACTGGATATGGTGCTTGAAGTGACTGTTAAATGTTGCACCCCACCTACCTGACTCTGTAAAACACACGTGGTGACAGCATAACACAGCCAGCCTAACAAAGATTACGTGCACTTCATTAGTGCCAAATGATAATGCCAGTGAGAGGCAGATGACAATTAAATACTTTTACTGCACGAGGTCATGTGAATTCATAATTGACAAAATATAAAATATAGCAATGAACAAAATAATTAACTTTTAATGACAGAAAACTTTTATTTCTAACTATGTGAGTGTCGCATAGTAAATGAAAATATGTACTACTGAGTTTAACTGCAACTAGGTCATGACTTAAAATGGGCCCCTATGGTCCAGTTCACCTACCTGCTAAATATATAAAAATGCTCTTGTCTTATTTTTTTTAAATTAAAGGTCTTAAATCCTTCAACTATTTTGACAAATTAGCACAAATGTCCTTATATACAGTTGTCTGACGGCTGCTGTGAGATGACATGGCTTGCTTTTTGTACAATTAAAGACTCAATCCTATTTGACATCCTATTTCTTTGCAATATCAGTGGCTATACAAACATCTATACTTGGGATCTAAATTTACACCAACAAACAGGCAAAGGCCAGCTGGAAAAAGTTCCCTAGCTTTATATATTCCAAGTCTACGGAATATGTAAAAGGCTCCTAACTTTATACATTCCCAATCTATGGAATACGGTATCACTACTTGTTAAGCAAACTGCTACTTTGTCTGCCTTACGATTAGTCATGATGAATGGAAGAGTAGACAATGATTAATACCAGGGTTCTCATGTACATCCCTGCTTGACTTGGGAGGCGGGCATTAAGTACTCAAAAAGGGTGGAAAAAACTTTTTGATGCATCTTCTTAAAGTATATGGGTAAGCTTCTTATGGTCCATGCTTGCATAGTATTGTTCTTATGTCCCCTTTGCAGATATAGTTAATATTTTGCTTAAATACCAGTAATGCAGCCAACCCAATATCTCTCTGATTGGAACAATTACAAATAGATGACAGGAAGCACTGTACAAAGTGTTAAGGTGTTGGGCATACTGTAGATCACATTCTCAGTTGCTTCTATCTCTTAAAACGTGTTTAAGTCAGGATTAGGGCAGGGTTGTCTCCCTGCACTGCACTACAAATGTTATTTTACAGTAGTCCATTTAAAAATGAAATTTGTCATGTAAACTACTGAAGATGTCAGAGATCAATTTGTGCTTTTGTGGGTACCTGAACCATGATACATGTGATGCCCAAGACCATATGCACCACTTTTACCAATCAAAATATAATAAAATGTGGAAACCGGCAATCAGAAGTTACATTTTATTATTTATTCTTCTGTGCATCATGATCACGTTTTTTTTTTTAAAATAAACATCAGAGTCCATTCTGGTGCCACATGGTTCCTTATTCTGTTCTCTGATGACCACCATACAACTATAACATTGTTTGAAGAGCATGCACACACTGATTTAGTGGTCAGATTAACTGCCAAGTCATCTGCAGATGTCTGGTATAAAGTTTACCTCCAGTCATTTTACATATGAGACACTAAAAATAATCTTTTTTACAACACTTAGATTGGTGTTTGGCGTGAACAATTAGGTTATGTTTCAAGTTAGACTTGAAAGAGACCGCTTGTGAACTGCCTCAGTTATTTTCAGCACAGACTGGAATGGGGCTACCAAATGTGAATAGTTTGTTAGTATTTCATATTACACTGGAAGGAGGCTGCTAGTAACATTATTATTTGAACCAAAACCAAAGTACAAGGCAGCTCACTCCAGTAGTCGAGGTAGAAGTAGCAGTTTGGAATTTAGTTGTACTTGATGGGCCCTTAGGTGCGAATGGACCTCTGTGGGTCTGGCCGATTTACAGGAACCTGTCTCAGTGTAACACTGTTGCTAAATACCAGTGAAGCTTAACTGTGGACTGTCAGACCAAAACTGCTACAAAACGCCACATGGAAGAGAAAGCAACTTATCTGAATGGAGCAGCACTGCAAAACATTAAACAGGAAGCCACAGACTGCATGTTGTTGGCCAGTATGCAACCACAACTTAATAGTGCTCGTACATAGCAGCTATATACTCACTTGGAGAGGTCACAACTTGTGGTGGAGCTTGAATGCCTGTGGGAAGCAGGGCAGCGTTACTGTACCTTCAAGTACAAAGTGAAACAAACCTGGCTACACTCCTGAATGTTGGGGGTTTCCTCAACATCTTTCTAATCAAGTGGAATTCCCGACCATTGCAGTAGTCTTGATACCAAACGTTCAACTATATAAGTACATAAACATGCCCTGACATCCTGATAAAACAGATTCTTCCTTCTTCCCCTCTGTTGTTCATCATCTTCAGGGCTTTCCATCAATTCCACTGGTACTGGCAAGGTGCACCAATCTGTTTGCAAAGTCTGAGGTCTGTATGCACATCCTGTAGGTGGTAAGAATGCCTGGTGAGGGCAGACGCCATCTTGTCCAAGTCCTTGGGTAACCTGTCCATGTAATCACTTACAGGATTTATGTTTACTAACTCTGTCATGGTCTGCTGGATCTCTGCAGTTGTCTGTGTTTTTATTGCTGCAGACACTCTGACTGCTCCATGATAACACTGTTATACTCGTTTAGTTTGGATAAGCTTTCTCAGGCTATTGCACAATGCTTTTGCAGGATTATTTTTCTTTTCTACAGTCAGCAATGTCCACAGATAACCACAAACACATTGTATTCCCAAGTAAGATGACAAGCTTCACTAAAACTGAAATTTTCCAACTTTTATCACAGAGGTGGCAAGAGCTTAAACCAGTCGACATCATTGCTTTACACACCAGGAGTCCCCAAAAGAAAAGACTTTGTTAGAAATTAAAGAATCTTTTTTCATTCTTAAATACTACTCCCTTACTCCACATGGATTTATGGAAATATTTCCTTTATATTTCAGGACGGCACTTGGCTTGAATTTTAGTACCAGCTTTTTTTTCCCCCTTTTTCCTCCTCCTCTCTCTCTCAACCTTTTCCCCAGAAATGGTTTGTACAATTATGTGATCATTTAATTATTCCATTAAAAGAGGATCAGGACCACATCCTTGATAACTGTATATAAGCTGTTGTTCTAATGATTGCCAACATCCTTGGAAAGCTCCGTCCGAGATACCAGAAACTATTTTGTAAAAACAAATATTTGATTTGCGCCTTTTTGAGAATAAATCGGTGAGCAAAGTCCTTTTTGTGGATGCATAATTATTTCATCCTACTGGAACCATAGACAGTGGGGTATGAAATATAGTCAAGTTGTCTGACTGCATAAACCTGACATTAGCTCTAGTCTACTCAGACTTAAATAAGGTATCTGAGATACCCCCTGACAAAACATTAAACAAATTAAAAACAGTTTGCAGTGTATCAAAGTGTGGCAGCTCGAGTAGAATACAGACTATAACACATTATTACACCAAAGGTCGGTCACATTACACAACGGTAACGAAGTGGACATCAGAGTAGATTTGGCAAGTGCTGCCTTCTCAAAGATCTTATTTAACCTGTCCATATAATCACTCAGTCTTGTACTGTTTAAAATCCAATCGCAAGCAGCTACAACTGTGCTTTTGTCTCTGCTTCTGATACAGACAATTCTTTTTTATGTCTTTATATGTGAACTTGTAGAAAAACCTG